>NC_041381.1:322995705-323181307 GCF_002162155.2 Triticum dicoccoides
CGCCCCCTATCTCGTGGGCCCCTCGGGCGGCCACCGACGTACTTCTTCCTCCTATATATACCTACGTACCCCGAAAACATCCAGGGGCATCACGAAACACAATATACCCCGCCGTAACCTTCTGTATCCGCGAGATCCCATTTTGGAGCCTTCGCCAGCACTCTGCCAGAGGGGGAATCGACCACGGAGGGCCTCTACATCAACATCCTTGACCCTCCGATGAGTTGTGAGTAGTTTACCACAGACCTATGGGTCCATAGTTATTAGCTAGATGGCTTCTTCTCTCTTTTTGATCTCAATACAATGTTCTCCCCCTCTCTTGTGGAGATCTATTCGATGTAAACTCTTTTTGGGGTGTGTTTGTCGAGATCCAATGAATTGTGGGTTTATGATCAAGTTTATCTATGAATAATATTTGAATCTTCTCTGAATTCTTTTATGTATGATTGAGTTATCTTTTCAAGTCTCTTCGAATTATTAGTTTGGTTTGGCCTACTAGATTGGTCTTTCTTGCCATGGGAGAAGTGCTTAGCTTTGGGTTCAATCTTGCGGTGTCCTTACCCAGTGACAGAAAGGGTTGCAAGGCATGTATTGTATTGTTGCCATCGAGGATAACAAGATGGGGTTTATATCATATTGCATGAGTTTATCCCTCTACATCATGTGATCTTGCTTAAGGTGTTACTCTGTTCTTATGAACTTAATACTCTAGATGCAGGCAGGAGTCGGTCGATGTGTGGAGTAATAGAAGTAGATGCAGGCAGGAGTCGGTCTACTTGTTATGGACGTGATGCCTATATACATGATCATGCCTAGATAATCTCATAACTATGCGCTTTTCTATCAATTGCTCGACAGTAATTTTTTCACCCACCGTAATACTTATGCTATCTTGAGAGAAGCCTCTAGTGAAACCTATGGCCCCCGGGTCTATCTCTTATTATATTTGCTTTCAATCTACTTTTATTTGCATCTTTACTTTTTGCATCTATATTATAAAATACCAAAAATATATTTAACTTATCATACTATCTTTATTAGATCTCACTTTCGCAAGTGGCCGTGAAGGGATTGACAACCCCTTTATTGCGTTGGTTGCGAGTTCTCAGTTTGTTTGTGTAGGTGCGTGGGACTTTTGAGGAGCCTCCTACTGGATTGATACCTTGGTTCTCAAAAAAAAGAGGGAAATACTTACGCTAAACTTGATGCATCACCCTCTCCTCTTCGAGGAAAACCAACGCAAGCTCAAGATGTAGCAGCGCACGACCGGTCGTTTTGTTTTGAGGATCCGGCATTCTCTATTGGTGTGCTTGGCCACCACTCTAGGGGTACCATGAATTTGACATGGTTGGTCGAGTATGCTGCCCGGGCTGGATGGGTGATGTAGGGCGGAACCCTAGGGGCCGATCTTTCACGTTTGGAGTGGATCCTACGGGGGAACATGAAGAACACGCGGAAGCACAAAGGGGAAACATGGGGAAAACGAGAGAGAATCACTAAACCAACAAGGAATCGATCACACAAGTGCTAGATCATCGAACACATAGAGTAACTCAAGATCCACAATCAACAAAGGTAAGGATACAAAGGGACCGTTCTTCTCCGTAAGGAGGTCTTGATGATCTTCCCTAAAAAGGGGTCTTGAATCCGCTTGGGGGATATTCTCTGAAGAGGTCGTGAACTCCGAGGAGAAGTGTCCAAGTGGATGAGCAAGGCTCTCACACAAACATGAGCTAATCCAATGCTAACCCTAGAAAGAGGAAGGGGAAGGAGTATATATAGTCTAGGGGGGCGAAGAGGTACATGGGCTTCGGCCCTTTACTGTGCGCAGACAGGCAGAGCCGGATGTCCGGGCGTCGGGCCGGATGTCCGGGGCTTCCGGAGGGGCCAGATGTCCGGGCCAAGTCGCCGGATGTCCGGGCTGGAGGCTTGAGCTTCTATAGTTCCTGGCGCGTGGCGCCGGATTTCTGATACTTTGGCCGGATTTTCGGGCTGGGGCCAGATGTCCGGGTTGGACGCCGGATGTCCGGGCCCTGTAGACTTGGCCGACTTGCCTGTTGTTGATGGAGACGCTCCAGGGGCCAGATGTCCGGGGCCTGGGAGGTGAGCTTGCCCGTTTCAGTTGGTTCTCTTCATCCGTGGAGTTGGCGGCTTGTATGTCTTCACGTGCATCCTCAGGAAGTTCTTCTTGACACCTAATCATGCATAGTATATCGGACTTAGGTAGTAGCCATGTCTCGAGTGGATCATATGTGATATCACTAAGGAGATAAGTCACCTCGTTCTCGAGAGCTCTAGCTCGTGCTCTAGTCATGGGTCCTCTTGAGGCTTGGTGAGGTGATGGGAGGTCCATCGGGATGACTGAAGGATGCTCCGCATCATCTCCCCCCCCCCTTGTGAAAGATCCGACGGCGGATCAAAATCCTCATCACCATGGTACAGGGAGAGATCGGAGACGTTGAAGATGTCGCTCACGTTGTACTTGTCGCGTGGGGATCTATCTTGTAAGCATTGTTGTTGTAGCGTGCTAGCACCTTGAAGGGTCCGTCGGCTCGAGGGAGAAGCTTGGACTTGCGTTCATTGGGGAAGCGGCCCTTGCGAAGGTGTAGCCACACGAGGTCTCCAATGTTGAATATCATGGGGTGCTTGTTGACGTTGAGCTTGGTCTCGAGTCGTTGTACTTGGCGCTCGATGGTGTGTCTTGTATCTTCATGCATCTTCTTGATATAGCTTGCACGGACACTTGCGTCGAGGTTGGTGCGCTCTTATAGAGGAAGAGGTAGAATGTCCAATGGGGACAACGGGTTGAAGCCGTAGACGACCTCGAAGGGGGACTTGCCGGTCGTCGAATGTCTTGCACGGTTGTAGGAGTACTCGGTGATGGGTAGACACTCCTCCCACTCCTTGATGTTCTTCTTGATCAACACGCGAAGTAGAGTGGAGAGTGTACGGTTCGTCACCTCCGTTTGTCCATCGGTTTGAGGGTGGTATGCGGATGAGAACAAGAGCTTGATGCCGAGCTTGGCGCATAGGGTCTTCCAAAAGTAACTCAAGAACTTGACGTCGCGATCGGAGACGATTGTCTTTGGTACTCCATGGAGACGCAAGATTTCCCTACAAAAGAGATTTGCAACATGTGAAGCATCGTCTATCTTGTTGCAAGGGATGAAATGTGCCATCTTAGAAAATCGGTCCACAACAACGAACACGGAATCCTTGCCATTTTGAGTTCTAGGCAAACCAAGTACAAAATCCATGCTAATGTCTTCCCAAGGTTGATAAGGAATAGGAAGAGGCATGTAAAGACCATGGGATTGAGCGTTAGACTTAGCTTTGCGACATGTAGAGCATCGGGTGGTGAAACGTGAGACGTCACGGAACATCTTGGGCCAAAAGTAGTTCTTGGAGAGCGTTGCGAAAGTCTTGTCGCGTCCAAAGTGTCCCATGAGTCCACCTCCATGAGCCTCTTGCAAAAGGAGCAAACGAAGAGAAGACTCGGGAATGCATAGTTTGTTTGCTCTCATAAGATAACCATCCTTGATGTAATATTGTTCCCAAGAAGTATGCGTCAAACACTTAGCATAAGGAATAGGAAAAGATGGATCATTAGCATACAAGTCTTTTATGTGCTCAAAGCCAATAACATTCAACTCAAGTTTAGTGACAAGCGTGCATATGCGTGAAAGTGCATCGGCAACTACATTTTCCTTACCCTTAATGTACTTGATCACATAGGGAAAATATTCAATAAATTCACTCCATTTGGCATGACGCTTGTTCAATTTAGTTTGACCTTTTAAGTACTTAAGCATTTCATGATCTGTATGGATGACAAACTCATGAGGTCTAAGATAATGTTCCCAAACATGTAGTACACGCACTGAATCATACAATTCTTTGTCATATGTGGGATAGTTAAGTTGAGCACCGGAGAGTTTTTCACTAAAATATGCAATTGCTCGTTTTTCTTGCATCAAAACTCCGCCAATTCTGGTACCACTTGCATCACAATGAACCTCAAAAGTTTTGTCAAAATTGAGCAAAGCAAGAATCGGAGCGTGAGTAAGCAAAGACTTGAGCTCATCAAAAGCGGTGGATTGCAAAGATCCCCAAACAAAAGGAGCATTCTTCTTACTCAAGGCATGCAAAGGAGCGGTAATTGTGCTAAAATCTTTCACAAAGTGACGATAAAAACCCGCAAGACCAAGAAAACTACGCACTTGTTGCAAATTGGTGGGTTGGGGCCAAGTTTTAATTGCTTCAATTTTAGTTTCATCAACATGGACACCCTTGGAAGATACAACGAAACCCAAGAAAACCACTTTGTCAACACCAAATGTGCACTTTTTCATGTTTGCATAAATACTTTCCTTGCGAAGGGTTTGCAAAACAGCCCTAAGATGATTAAGATGCTCTTTCATGGTTTTGCTAAACACAAGAATATCATCGAAGTAAACCACAACAAAGACTCCAATATAAGGGCGAAGCACATAATGCATGAGACGCACGAAAGTACCGGGAGCCTCCGATAAACCCATAGGCATAACTAACCACTCATATAGGCCAAATTTGGTTTTGAAAGCAGTTTTCCATTCATCACCCTCTTGAATGCGGATTTGGTAATAGCCACTTTTAAGATCAATTTTAGAGAAAAAGTTGGCTCCACTAAGTTCATCAAGCATATCATCTAAGCGAGAAATGGGATGCCTATAGCGAACGGTGATAGCATTTATAGGTCTACAATCGGAACACAAGTGGAAACTTCCATCGGGCTTAGGCACAAGTATAATGGGAACGACACAAGGGCTTAAGCTTTCACGTACATGACCGTTGTCGATTAGTTGTTGTACTTGCCGTTGAATCTCCTTGGTTTCTTAGGGATTGACACGGTATGGAGCTTTGTTTGGAAGTGGTGCTCCGGGGATGAGGTCGATTCGATGCTCAATGCCTCGTAGAGGAGGTAGACCCGGAGGTAGCTCATCGGGGAAAACATCTTGAAATTCCTGCAAAAGAGATTGAAACACCAAAGGTAGGTCGTGAATGGTGTTAGTTTTTGGTTCTCCATCCTTGCACACAAGGACAAAGTGCATCACACTCGATGGGTTCTCAGACACTTCTCTCATCTCACTTTTTGTGGCAAATAGTATGAGGTTTTTCTCTCTCGGCGAAGAGGCGCTCAAGTTTGGCTTGTGTCTCTCACTCACTTTTTGGTGGATGTCTTTTTGACTCTTCTCTATATGATGGTTGGCTTGCTTGTCGGCTATCACTTGACTAGGAGACATAGGTCGTAGCACATATTCCTTCCCTTTGATCTTGAAGCTATAGTGGTTGGTACGCCCGTTGTGGAAGACACCACAGTCGAATTGCCATGGTCGACCAAGAAGGAGGTGGCAAATGGTCATTTGGACCACATCACACTCCAAAGTGTCCTCATATGCACCAATTTTGAAGGATACTTGGACCGTATGCTCAACTCATATAGTGCCGGAGTCACTTAGCCATTGAACTTTGTAGGGGTGCGGGTGCTTCCTCTTGACCAATTGGAGCTTGGAGCATAGTTCTTCACTTGCCAAGTTGTGGCAACTACCTCCATCGATGATGACCTTGACGGATCGTCCATTGATGCCGGCCTTGGTGTGGAAGATGTGTCATCTTTGGTCTTCTTCTTGTTGATGGTGAAGAGTCAAGACCTTGGAGACAACAAGAGCGGGGCTCGTATCTTCATCACAAAAGACTTGATCATCTTCATCCTCGTTCACGCGCCAGTGCATGGCCACTTGCTCAAGAGCTTCCATTTCATCTTCACTCATTGAGTCGTAGGTGCCATCGTCGTTGAGGATCATGGTGCACTTGTTTGTGCATTCATAGGACTTGTGGCCTCGGCCGCCGCAAGTGAAACACTTGAATGAGCTTGTCTTGACGGTCTCACCGGTCGGAGTAGAAGACGAAGCACGCGGCTTGAAGTTGCTTGTAGTAAGAGGAAGACAACTTGAACTTGCCGAAGTTTTCTTGTAACTTGACTTGTCGTCGTTGCTTGGAGAAGGCTTGGTTGCTGTCAAAGTTGGAGTAGTTGTTGAAGCTTGGTTATTGGAGAAGCCGTAGGTCTTGGATGAGTACTTGGCATACTTGAAGTCATCTTGCACTTGACGTTCCGCCTTTGTAGCTTGATGCACGAGCTCAATGAGGTTGGAGTAGGGTTGGATGTCGGCGATCTTCTTGATGGGATGATTGAGTCCATTCAAGAATCATGCCATTGTTTGCTCATCATCCTCCGTGACATTGGCTCGAATCATGGCAATCTCCATTTCCTTTTAGTATTCTTCAACACTCTTTGTTCCTTGCTTGAGGAGTTGTATCTTCTTGAAGAGATCGCGGTTGTAGTAGGTTGGCACAAAACGTGCGCGCATGACATCCTTCATTTGAGCCCAAGTGGTGAATGGAGGTTCACCTCTTGCTTGATGGCGCTCAAGGACTTGTTCCCACCATATGAGAACATAGTCTTGGAACTCAAGTGATGCCATAGCGATCTTCTTCTCTTCCCCAAAGTTGTGCAAACGAAAGATTTTGTCGACCTTCAATGCCCATGAGAGATATTCTTCGGGGTCATTGCTTCCATTGAACTTGGGCATTGTGAATTTGAGCTTGCCATAGCGTTGCTCTTCATTGTGTTGTTGGTGATTGTGATGATGACGCCCTTGACGTGGAGGGTAATCATCCTCATGTTGCTCTTGGCGTGGAGGAAGTCCATGATCAACTTGCTCTTGTTGACCTTGACGTTGAGGTGGAGCTTGACGAGCTTGCGAAGGAGCTCGAGGAGCTTGATGTTGCACACGCGGATGGTAGTTCCTCTCTTGGATTTCTTCTCGAAGGGCTTCCTCTTGATTGCGCCGTTCGCGATTGCGGTTGGCGATAGCTCGACTTGATGCTTGAAGGGCACGTTCCGCCTCAAGAGCTTGTGCTTCTCGTTGTTGTTGTTGTTGAAGACGTTGAGCCTCGGTGTCTTGTTGCTCTTGGTGTAGACCCGCTCGTTCTTCTTCTTCTTGGCGACGAAGACGTTGTCGTTCTTGAGCTTGAGCAAATGCGACTTGGTTTGATTGAGGACGAGGAACTTGCTCATCGACTTGCTCTTGTGAATGCTTGACGTGTAGCGGGTTGCGAGATGCATGACGGTATTGACGCACGGCTTGTCGAAGAGTGTTTGATGAAGGTGTACTTGAGCCGGAGAAGGAGTCGTCGGAGTGTCGACTTGAGTGGCTCCGTCTTGAGTATGACGATGTAGAAGGAGGCCGGTTCACCAACAAGGCACGAATCTCGTCCATTCTTGCATCATTCTCTTGCTTGTGCGCGTCGAGCTTGTTGTCGAAGTAGTCGCGTGTACGTTGCACGGAGAGTCGCAATTCGGTGGCGAGGTTGTCGATGCGGTCGTTCATTGCTTGTTGCTCTTGATGTAGTGCTCGTTGTGCACCAAAGAGGTGGCTCTTGGTGGCGTATGATGACATGTCGTTGTCTTGCTCGATGAAGAGTGGGTTGGTATAAGTACTTGGCCTATCCATCATTTCAAGCAAAATGTGAGTGGTAGAAGGAGAAGAACTAATACCAATGTACCTTTGACCGATGTTGAAGATGAATAAAGTTCACTCAAATGCGGACAATGAAATAGCACTATTGGTACCAATTCTTGTCGGTTCTCACACCTACACAAGTAAAAGCTTATAGTGGAGCTTGGTTAGGATGGTGGCACAAAATTTGATGCAATTGAAAGCGAGATTCAATAATGTTGGAAAAGATTCACAAATTTGCAAATGCAACAAGTAGACCAAGCAAGTATGGGTACACGGAAACACACACACAAATAGATAAATGGGATTGTGCAAACCAAAAGTGAGCCAAAATGTGGAATCCACGAAAATGCTCTTGTTGCACAATACTAGAGAGATGCTAGCACGATTGCACAATAGGCAGATACGGAGCTTGTGCACAACCTACTAGGCAAAAATGCAACGATCTCTATCCCAAGTATGCTATATGTATGGTATTTCGGTGCGATGATCCAAGATGATCTTATATGACAATCTTAATGTAGTATGATGCTATGGTTCTTGCTTATAAGCTCTTTGCTTATCTTTCCTCTTTGCTTAAAAGCTTGGGTGGCTCTTTCACTTTTGAGCTCTTTTCTCATGCAAAACTTCACGAACCAAGATAGCAATTGTGTATGCTATGACAACTATGTGACACACAAGTGGATCCCAAGATATGCCCACGTTGGTATGGTATGTATGCTATGGAGTATGATCACTAATGTGCACAAGTCACGTTGCCGGCAATACTCAATGGCTAGTCTCGATGGGTAAGCTACGCAAAAGTAAGGCCATGTGGGGTATCAATGCAATTGCAAGTTATGACAAAGATGTCGTCGAAGTTACCGTCCTTGGCGATGTTGAGTAGTCGAAGGAGGTGAGCGGTGGTGATGGTGATGTCGAATCGTACCTATATAGCCGAAACACAATAGGACACGGGAACCACGACTCAAAATCTCAAAGACCAAAATGCGTCAAAATCGACATAGGAGGTAGCGGTGAGCGGTGGTGGTGTTTGTGGAAGGTGTCGTGGCTATGCGGAAGGAGGCGTGGGCACCGGGGAAAAATTGGGCGAAAGTATGCGGAAGTGGGCGTGGGAGATGGAGTTGCTACTTCCAGGGGCCGGATGTCCGGGCTAGCTGCCGGATGTCCGGGGCGCCGGATGTCCGGTGGACACGGGGCGGATGTTCGGGCTCTGGATCGGGGACGAACACGATGAACTCCACGGGGAAAATTGCAACTCCGGGGCAAAATTCGGACGAATTGGTGGATGGAAAAGGGTGGGGAGGGTGGGGAAAGCTAGATCCACACGCAGCAACACAAATCCATGGAGCAAATCCAACAAAATTTCATCACACCAACAAATCACAAAAAAAATTGGGCTATTTTTTAGTGGGGATTTTTGGATTTAGGACGAAAACAACAAAATCAAGCTAGAAAACACGGGGTAGGGGCTCCAAAAACGTGATCAACGTGGCTCATGATACCATAGATGATGTAGAGCGGAACCCTAGGGGCCGACCTTTCACGTTTGGAGTGGATCCTACGGGGGAACACGAAGAACACGCGGAAGCACAAAGGGGAAACATGGGGAAAACGAGAGAGAATCACTAAACCAACAAGGAATCGATCACACAAGTGCTAGATCGTCGAACACATAGAGTAACTCAAGATCCACAATCAACAAAGGTAAGAATACAAAGGGACCGTTCTTCTCCGTAAGGAGGTCTTGATGATCTTCCCTAAAAAGGGGTCTTGAATCCGCTTGGGGGATCTTCTCCGAAGAGGTCGTGAACTCCGAGGAGAAGTGTCCAAGTGGATGAGCAAGGCTCTCACACAAATATGAGCTAATCCAATGCTAACCCTAAAAAGAGGAAGGGGAAGGAGTATATATAGTCTAGGGGGGCGAAGAGGTACATGGGCTTCGGCCCTTTACTGTGCGCAGATAGGCGGAGCCGGATGTCCGGGGCTTCCGGAGGGGCCGGATGTCCGGGCCAAGTCGCCAGGTGTCCGGGCTAGAGGCTTGAGCTTCTTTAGTTCCTAGCGCGTGGTGCCGGATTTCTAAGACTTTGGCCGGAGGTTGGGGCCAGATGTCCGGGCTGGACGCCGGATGTCCGGGCCCTGTAGACTTGGCCGGCTTGGCTGTTGCTGATGGAGACGCTCCAGGGGCCGGATGTCCGGGGCCTGGGCCGGATGTCCGGGGCTTGGGAAGTGAGCTTGCCCATTTCAGTTGGTTCTCTTCATCCGTGGAGTTGGCGGCTTGTCCGTCTTCACGTGCATCCTCGGGAGGTTCTTCTTGACACCTAATCATGCATAGTATATCGGACTTAGGTAGTAGCCATGTCTCGAGTGGATCATATGTGATATCACTAAGGAGAGAAGTCACCTCGTTCTCGAGAGCTCTAGCTCGTGCTCTAGTCATGGGTCCTCTTGAGGCTTGGTGAGGCGATGGGAGGTCCATGGGGATGACCGAAGGATGCTCCGCATCAATGGGCCTGAGCTGTTCTTTCTCCACTGACCGGATTGGGGGCCGCGGAATCCGGCACCGACTCCCTTTTCTTGGTCTTCATCATTATTTTTGTGATGCTTATGGCTGTTGCGTCGAGGTTTGTGGATGCTGCCTCGCGTTTCCTGCGTACTGCCCCGAACCGTGGTGTATTGGCATCAGGGTGTGGGCTTTAGGTCCTTCTTATTAGGTTGAGGTAGCGAATTGTGCTTTGTGTGCCCTTTGGCAGGGTGGTTGAGTCCGTATTCCTCGGTTGCCAGGACCTTGGTCCATCTGTTTGTGAGCACATCTTGGTCAATTTTGAGCTGCTGCTGCTTCCTTTTCAGGCTTTTCACTGTGGCCATAAGCCGTTGCTTAAAGCGAAGTTGCTCTGCGGGATCCTCAGGCACGCCGAATTCATCGTCGCCGAGGCTCACCTCGTCTTTGGAGGGGGGCATGTAGTTGTCCTCCTCCAAGTATCCGTCCATCGTCTGTCTGGTCTGCTCGAAGGCAGGCTGATCGGGATTGTATTCATCTTCGGCACCGTCCGGATTGTTTTTGACTCCTGCGCCGGTATTGTTGTGGCGGGGCTTGGAGCGGTGCTGATGACGCCCGTGGTTTGCCTTCTTCCTTAAGCGGCTAGCCTCCATTGCATCCTCTCCATTGTTTTTTTTGGGAGTGTCCACCATATATATATCGTACGAAGAGGTGGCTGTCCAGTGCCCCGTGGGCGGTGGTTCCTGTTCTTCCCTTACATTGTCATCTATACCGTCGATGTCATCAGAGTCGAAGTTAAGCACGTCGGTCAAATCATCAATCGTGGCAATGAAGTGGGTGGTGGGTGGGCAATGAATTCCCTCGTCGCCTGCTTCCCACTCGAGCTGGACATAGTTCGGCCAATAGTCTCCTAACAAAGAGAGAGACTTTAACGAGTTCAGCATGCCGCAAAGGGCGAGTGCTAGAAGATATCCGTAGTGGTGAACTCTATTACCGGAGCCCAACCAGATTCGGTGGGCTCGGGGGTGCGCGGACTGGAACCTACAGCCGGACACGAGTCCGGGGGTCCGGTGTCACAAGCTTCCTTGGCGGTGAAGTCTGTGTTCGGCTCTACCGCCGATGAATGTGCAGCCTCCGAGGCAGGGTCCATCCATCCGTCCTTGGACAACGTGATTGGCCCCGGATTTAAGTCCAGAGCTACTGTAGGTGCGATATCCCGAGTATTGTCCGGCAGCATGTCTAAGCTGTGCTTGTCGTGACTGTTCGGCGATCCTGGCATAGGCCCGAATCCATCGAAGATCGAGTCTCCGCGGATATCGGTCGTGTAGTTCAAGTTTCCGAACCTGACCTGATGGTCAGGGGCGTAGCTGTCGATCTGCTCCAGAAGGCCAAGCGAGTTGGCCCGCAGTGCGAAGCCGCCGAACACGAAGATCTGTCCGGGGAGAAAAGTCTCACCCTGGACCGCGTTGTTGTCGATGATTGAAGGAGCCATCGAGCCTTGCAATGACGACACAGAGGAACTCTCAACCAAAGCACCAATGTCGGTGTCAAAACCGGTGGATCTCGGTTAGGGGGTCCCGATCTGTGCGTCTAAGGCTAATGGTAACAGGAGGCAAGGGACACGATGTTTTACCCAGGTTCGGGCCCTCTCGATGGAGGTAGAACCCTCCTTCCTGCTTGATTGATCTTGATGATATGAGTATTACAAGAGTTGATCTACCACGAGATCGTAGAGGCTAAACCCTAGAAGCTAGCCTATGATAATTATGATTATGTCCCTAAGGACTAAACCCTCCGGTTTATATAGACACCGGAGAGGGCTAGGGTTTACATAGAGTCGGTTACAAAGAAGGAAATCTATTATCCGTATTGCCAAGCTTGTCTTCAACGCAAAGGAGAGTCCCATCCAGACACGAGACGAAGTCTTGAGTCTTGTATCTTCACGGTCCAACAGTCCGGCCAAAGTATATAGTCCGGCTGTCCGGATACCCCCTAATCCAGGACTCCCTCACAGGGCATTTCCACTTCCAGTGACCATTTCCTTTGCAGTGTAAGCGCTCAGTTTCAGGCTTTGGTCCATCTTTGGGCTTCTTTGCGGGAGTGACAACTCGCTTGTCATTCTACTTGAAGTTCCCTTTCTTTCCCTTTGCCCTTTTCTTGAAACTAGTGGTCTTGTCAATCATCAACACATGAGGCTTTTTCTTGATTTCTACCTTCGTCGATTTCAACATCACGAAGAGCTCGGGAATCGTTTTCGTCATCCCTTGCATACTATAGTTCATCATGAAGTTCTAGTAACTTGGTGATGGTGACTAGAGAACTCTGTCAATCACTGTCTTATCTGGAAGATTAACTCCCACTTGATTCAAGTGATTGTAGTACTCAGACAATCTAAGCACTTGCTCACTAGTTGAGCAATTCTCCTCCATCTTTTAGGTGAAGTATTTGTCAGAGGTCTCATACCTCCTGACACGGGCATTAGTCTGAAATATCAATTTCATCTCATGGAACATCTCATATGTTCCGTGACGTTTCAAAAACGTTTTTGTAGTCCCGGTTCTAAGCCATAAAGCATGGTGCACAAAACTATCAAGTAGTCATCATATTGAGCTAGCCAAACATTCATAACGTCTGCATCTGCTCCTGCAATAGGTCTGTCACCTAGCGGTGCATCAAGGACATAATTCTTATGTGTAGCAATGAGGATAAACCTCAGATCACGGACCAAGTCCGTGTCATTGCTACTAACATCTTTCAACTTAGTTTTCTCTAGGAACACATATAAAAACATAGGGAAGCAACAACGCGAGCTATTGATCTACAACATAATTTGCAAAATACTATCAGGACTAAGTTCATGATAAATTAAAGTTCAATTAATCATATTACTTAAGAACTCCTACTTATATAGAGATCTCTCTAATCATCTAAGTGATCACATGATGCAAATCAACTAAACCATGTCCGATCATCACGTGAGATGGAGTAGTTTTCAATGGTGAACATCACTATGTTGATCATATCTACTATATGATTCACGCTCGACCTTTCGGTCTCAGTGTTCCGAGGCCATATTTGTATATGCTAGGCTCGTCAAGTTTAACCTGAGTATTCCGCGTGTGCAACTGTTTTGCACCCATTGTATTTGAACATAGAGCCTATCACACCCGATCATCACGTGGTGTCTCAGCATGAAGAACTTTCGCGATGGTGCATACTCAGGGAGAACACTTGTACCTTAAATTTAGTGAGAGATCATCTTATAATGCTACCGTCAATCAAAGCAAAATAAGATGCATAAAGGATAAACATCACATGCAATCAATATAAGTGATATGATATGGCCATCATCATCTTGTGCTTGTGATCTCCATCTCCGAAGCACCGTCATGATCACCATCGTCATCGGCACGACACCTTGATCTCCATCGTAGCATCATTGTCGTTTCGCCACCTATTGCTTCTATGACTATCGCTACCGCTTAGTGATAAAGTAAAGAAATTATAGGGCGATTAGATTGCATACAATAAAGCGACAACCATATGGATCCTGCTAGTTGCCGATAACTTGGTTACAAAACATGATCATCTCATACAACAACTTATATCTCATCACGTCTTGACCATATCACATCACAACATGCCCTGCAAAAACAAGTTAGACGTCCTCTACTTTGTTGTTGCAAGTTTTACGTGGCTGCTACGGGCTGAGCAAGAACCGTTCTTACCTACGCATCAAAACAACAACGATAGTTCGTCCAGTAAGTGATGTTTTAACCTTCTCAAGGACTGGACGTAGTCACACTCGGTTCAACTAAAGTTGGAGAAACTGACACCCGCCAGCCACCTATGTACAAAGCACGTCGGTAGAACCAGTCTCGCGTAAGCGTACGCGTAATGTCGGTCTGGGCCGCTTCATCCAACAATACCGCCGAACCAAAGTATGACATGCTGGTAAGTAGTATGATTTGTATCGCCCACAACTCACTTGTGTTCTACCCGTGCATATAACATCTACGCATAAAACCAGGCTCGGATGCCATTGTTGGGTAAAGTAGTAATTCAAAATTTTCCTACGCACACGCAAGATCATGGTGATGCATAGCAACGAGAGGGGAGAGTGTTGTCCATGTACACTCGTAGACAGAAAGCGGAAGCGTTATTTCAACGCGGTTGATGTAGTCGTATGTCTTCATGATCCGACCGATCAAGTACCGAACGAACGACACCTCCGAGTTCAACACACGTTCAGCTTGATGACGTCCCTCGAACTCCAATCCAGCCGAGCTTTGAGGGAGAGTTCCATCAGCACGACGGCGTGGTGATGATGATGATGTTCTACCGACGCAGGGCTTCGCCTAAGCACCGCTACGATATTATCAAGGTGAAATATGGTGGAGGGGGGAACCGCACACGGCTAATAGATCAATGATCAATTGTGGTGTCTATGGGGTGCCCCCTTGCCCCTGTACATAAAGGAGCTAGGGGGAGGTGTCCAGCGAAGGAGGAGGGCGCGCCAAGGGGGGAGTCCTACTCCCACCGGGAGTCGGACTCCTCCTTTCCTAGTAGGAGTAGGAGAGAAGGAAGGGGAAGGGAGAAGGGAAGGAAGGAGGGGCACAGCCCCTCCCCCTAGTCCAATTCGTACTAGGCCTTGGGGGGGGGGGCGGCCTGCCCTAGGCAACCCCTCTCTCTTTCCCGTATGGCCCAATAAGGCCCAATACTTCTCCCCGGCGAATTCCCGTAACTCTCCGGTACTCCGATAAATACCCGAATCACTCGGAACCTTTCCGATGTCCGAATATAGTCATCCAATATATCGATCTTTACGTCTCGACCATTTCGAGACTCCTCGTCATGTCCCCGATCTCATCCGGGACTCTAAACTACCTTCGGTACATCAAAACACATAACTCATAATATAAATCGTCACAGAACGTCAAGCATGCGGACCCTACGGGTTTGAGAACTATGTAGACATGACCGAGACTCATTTCCGGTCAATAACCAATAGTGGAACCTGGATGCTCATATTGGATCCTACATATTCTACGAAGATCTTTATCGGTCAAACCGCATAACAACATACGTTGTTCCCTTTGTCATCGGTATGTTACTTGCCCGAGATTCGATCGTTGGTATCTCAATACCTAGTTCAATATCATTACCGACAAGTCTCTTTACTCGTTCCGTAATGCATCATCCCGCAACTAACTCATTAGTCACATTGCTTGCAAGGCTTATAGTGACGTGCATTACCGAGAGGGCCCAGAGATACCTCTCCGACAATCGGAGTGACAAATCCTAATCTCGAAATACGCTAACTCATACTGTACCTTCGGAGACACCTGTAGAGCTCCTTTATAATCACCCAGTTACGTTGTGATGTTTGGTAGCACACAAAGTGTTCCTCCGGTAAACGGGAGTTGCATAATCTCATAGTCATGGGAACATGTATAAGTCATGAAGAAAGCAATAGCAACATACTAAACGATCAAGTGCTAAGCTAATGAAATGGGTCAAGTCAATCACATCATTCTCCTAATGATGTGATCCTGTTAATCAAATGACAACTCATGTCTATGGTTAGGAAACACAACCATCTTTGATCAACGAGCTAGTCAAGTAGAGGCATACTAGTGACACTATGGTTGTCTATGTATTCACACATGTATTATGTTTCCGGTTAATACAATTCTAGCATGAATAATAAAAATTTATCATGATATAAGGAAATAAATAATAACTTTATTATTGCCTCTAGGGCATATTTCCTTCATTAGTGACTCCCGGCTCACCGTCGCGGACTTGCGCCCGGCCGTGGCCAAGCTTCAAATGTGCATTGAGCCTTGGCAGGGGAGATGGCTATCTAAGGCAGCCCGGACTATTCTCATCAACTCTTCCCTCTCCAGCCTCTTCTTGTTTCTTATGAGCTTCTACAGCCTCCACGAGACTCTGCACCACGAGTTTGCCAAAGTCCAGTCTCGCTTCAACTGGGCTGGCGAGAATGACAAGCAGAAGTATCATATGGTCAGTTGGCTGGACATTTGCAAGCCCAGGGAGCAGGGCAGCCTGGGCATTATGTGTTCTAAGCGGATGAACATTGCCCTTCTTTCTCGTTGTCTTTGGCGCATCTCGCAAGGCATGGGCTGTCTTTGGCTCGACATCATCCGGAACAAATATCTGCGCGGACAGCCCCTCGCCTTCTGCCAGCGAACTGGTAGCTCCCAGTTTTGGCAGTCGGTCGTCCAGCTCCTTCCAGTTCTCTGTATTGGGACTTCCATCTCGGTTGGCTCTGGAGCGGCGACTTTGTTCTAGTTTGATCGTTGGGCTGGTGACGCTCCCTTTGCAGGGCGCTTTCCCGGCCTTTTCTCCATCGCCGTTGACCCTGTGATCTCTGTCGAGAGGGCCCTTATTGACTTAGGTCGTCTCGCCTTCCATAGGCCATTTGGGCCTCCGGAATTTGCTACTTGGCGCGAGTTGCTGGAGTGTGTTGCCCTGCATGAGCCTAGGGTGGACGGTGGGCCCGACCAGGCGTGTTGGCTCCTGGGGCCCTCTGGCATGTTCTCCACCAAGTCCCTCTACCTGGCCATCGCCTCCTCCTCCGCCCCCTCCCCCTCTCAATAGTGTGGTCCATCCGCCTACCTCTGAAAATTCGGATCTTCATGTGGCAATGGATTCACGGTCGAGTTACGTCCGGGGTTGAGGTCCGCAAACGGAATGGCCCGGGCTCGGGCATCTGCCCCCTCTGCGGTGTCCCCGAAGACTCGAATCACATCTTCTTCTCCTGTGTGTCCTCTCAGTTCATTTGGAGCTGCTTTCGTGAAGTGATTGGTGGAGATTGGTGCCACACCAACTTCCCTGATTTATTTGCCGAACTCCAGAACTCCCCCTTGTCGTCTCGCCACATTAGGTGGCTTGAGATTAGGGTCCTAGCCTGGACCCTCTGGACGATCCACAATAAGCTTGTGATCCAGCGCACCCCTCTTCGACGAGCTACTGACGCAATCTTCAAATTCTCTGGTTTCATGCAGTTTTGGCGGCCGCTTAGCCGCCCCCTGGACCGCGACGCCATCTCCTCCTTCATCGCCAACCTCCGATCAATGGTCGTCCGCCTGTTGCCGCCGCCCCCGCCACCTCCGCCAGAGCCTGATTAGGCACCTTCCTCACCCTTAGGCGGCTGCCTTGTTTTCTTGTTTCTTTTTTGTGGGCTTGTTGAGTTGTGCCCTCAGCAGAACCTATGTACTTTTGTGTGAGACTTGGGTGGGTGCGTGTGGACTAGTCCGTGTATGTGCGCTCTCTGGCGGTTTGCTTTATTTATAAAGCGGGGCGAAAGCCTTTTTTGGTAATAATTGATGAGAGAAGTTAGTAGCAGTGGTACCACAACCCACCGTCCAGATAATGTGTCTATATGCCACTATGAGCTATATGGCCACCTCCAAAAATTCAGTATGGGTCATACTACTATATGATACCATTATCTTACCCGTCGGCCTACATGCAATAGACTCTCACTAGTCATTTTCTTTCATCTTATTCCAACCAAACTAGTCAAAGACAAGCCGATGATTTGAACATGTGCGCATAAGAACCATTTTCAAACACGCACCCTTGGCTAGATTACCGTAGTGGACTCCATCCCTTGGAATGGCTAGAGTTCAACGCTGCTACACACACGACACTCCATGCATGACCTCTGCATGATTCTACATATCCAGTCATCAAATTATTGAATGAAGTGCAACACGACCATCTGATCATCAACCGTGCATGAATCGTCCATGGAGCATTGGTTGTGAAGTAGTTTCGGCTAGAATTTCCCCCGCAAACACTTAAACAATGATGTAAAATGAAAGGGTCCATCTTTGTCTTAGTCGATCCAAACTTTCTTAAGTCTCGGCCCATTTCTTGAAAGGAAAATGTTTCACGTCTACACACCAGCCAAAGTGTTGGGCCTGTCGCTATCGCTCGCTTTCCTTCTTTCACGCGGGGATAGGCTAGCGTGCATGCATCTCATTTTCACCTTTTTATCCCTTTTCTTTGCTTCTTCTTTCTCCCGCCTCGTCAGATCCCATCCCGTCTCCCGCAGTACGAGCTCGCCAGCATCGGCGGCACAATCCCCTGCTACTTTCACCAGCACGTCCTACCCCAATGTTGCAAGCATCTCCTCTTCCCAATGAAACCTAAAAGCTGCTCCTCCACGGATGCTGCAACTGTCGACCCAAAGCTACAACCAACAATCACAAAAGCTTCTACCAGAAGAAGTCGACCCAAATCTGTGGTTGGCCATTGCGCAAACACTAAAAGCTGCAGTGGATGGTCAAGAAAGTTACAACCGGCGTCCCAAAAAGTTTCAACCAACAATGAGAAAAGCTTCAACCGGCGATGAGAAATGCTTCAACCATAGACGACAGAAGTTATAAACGATGATGAAAAGCCACAGTTACCGGTGACAAAAGCTACAATTGGCAATGAAGAAAGCTTCAACCATTCATGTTCCAGCACTGACCCATGACAGCGACAACAATGTTTTTGTTGCAATCGACGTTGTATTTTGCTACGACCCGTGATGAATTTTGCTACAACTCTTTTTTCATGGTTGACATAGTCCTACAAGCACGGCGACGAGCATGAAGGGATGCTGGGGTGGGATGTTGCGAATTAAGATGACGAGGTCTAGAGTACATCGGCAGGAAGCACGGTGCTATGTCGGCAACGACGAGAACTGCGGCGACCAAAACAGCAGTGTTGCAACCTTGGGGGCAGCGTGGCCATGGTGAGCAACATCCTTGGTGGTGGCGGGGCGGTCCACTACTAGCGGCCGGCGCTGCTGCTGGCGGGAGCTGCGCATCGAGCGGTTAGGTTTTTGTGACCGTCAGGGGGCGGAGGAAAGGGCTACCTGAGTGACTGTGGGGCCGGGGTGGGGCAAAGGGAAATGCACGCATACGGCACGGAGTGCAAATCGAGCGGTTATGGGTGCGGGAATCGTGCGGCTACCAAGCGACCGGCTGGAATTTTGGCCAGCGCGCCAACGCCTATCAGCGCCCTTTTTAAAAAGTACAATCAATTTAGCAAAAGTATATTTTTTTGAAAAAATAATTAGAAAAAGTCACCTGCACTTTTTAAAAACAATTGTAAGTTGCACTTTGTACAAATTGTCACATTCAAAATTAACTTTAAGTACATTTGGACAAAGTGAGCGTCGATTATCTATCTACCTCCTAGTCTTTCACGGATGGGTGAATAATTGATAAGAGAAA
This sequence comes from Triticum dicoccoides, assembly GCF_002162155.2. NCBI lineage: Eukaryota > Viridiplantae > Streptophyta > Magnoliopsida > Poales > Poaceae > Triticum > Triticum dicoccoides. Next base: position 323,015,022 of record NC_041381.1, read on the forward strand.
TTACCGCTAGTCCAGTTGCCCATGTGAGAGTAGAGTGTCTATCTACCTTCCACTTTTGAATGGATGATGTGATAGCCTCGATTTGCCTTTTCTCATTTTCTAGACTTTCATTTGCATTTGCTTTGGATTTGGAGTTTTGTATCAATTCAAATGGACTTGAACACTTGGGCCTACCCTTGATTTTCACCCAAGTGACCCATCCATCTCTAACTCACCTTTCCTTCTCTGAAAAACTCCAACAAAAGCCCAAGGAATATTTTTCATAAAAGAAAAATATTCATTTTCTTCCCTGAAAATCACTTAAGAGAAGTATGCTCCAAAGCAACCCCTAGATTTCTTGCTCCAAAAATCCTGAATAAATTCACAAATATTCTTTGAACCCTAGGGCACCTTCCTGAGCAATTGCATAACTTTTTGGAATATTTTTGCTACTGAAAATCATTTATATTCTTAACAGAATGATCACTTTGCACAGCAAGTATATTTTTTATTGGTCTTTTGGGGCTGATCTTTGCTGAGCTTGATTACCCTCCTAAGAGATTGCTAAACCCCAAAGCACAACCTTTAGTTCTCACTAAATTTTTCTCACTGAAGCTCACAAGTTTCTGTCCAGAACTTGCCAGGAAGAAAGCCACTCCCACAGTTCACCTGTGACCCAGCCAATCATGCAAAACAACCAAAACCAATAAGGACTACCTGCCAGACATGGTGTTTGCGCTTAGCTCAACATGATGCCAAAGTTCACGCGGTGACCACGTTTGTCCAAGGGGGTTGGCATGCGGCCGACGCACTCTGTGGTGCGCCAGCTCCTCTATTTTGCACGTGCTCACTACCCAGGCTGCTGCAGCTTGCCAAATCGTGCCCCCATCCTCATTTGCACCTCATTTACTCCACCCTGGCGCTCGCCAACACCGGAGCTCGCCGCCGCGATCACGGGCATGGCGCGGCCAAGGCAACAGTGTGCCCGTGCCCCTGTGCTCGTCGCGTACCGCGCTCCTGTGCTCGTCGCAGCTTGCTACAGCCCCCGCGTGATCTCTAGCATCTTCTCCCCCTCTCACCAACGACATTCGTCGCCGGGCAACACTCCAGAGAGCTCCGGCGAATACCCAGAAGATCGTCCAAGGGCAAGTTCATAACCTCTCCGCAGATGAAGCCCTGGAAAACCCTGAAGTCGTCATTGGTATGTTTCTCGTTAAAAACATACCTGCAATAATTTTATTTGACTCTGGGTCTTCCCACTCTTTTATTTCTCGGAGTTTTGTTGCCCAAAACAAATTTCCTTGCTCGCTTTTGGGAAAAAGTATGCTGGTTCAATCCACGGGGTCCGTGATCAAAAGCCATCTGGTCTGCAAAAATTTGGAAATTGATATCAAGGGAGTCTGTTTTCCAACCACTTTGATAGTAATCGAGTCTGCCAAGCTGGATGTTATTGTGGGAATGAACTGGTTGACTCCATATCAAGTATGCATAAATTGTGTGACCCGAGAAGTCACCCTGACAAATCAGGAAGGGCGAGCCATAAAATTTTATGCCCGCAAAGGCATACCCAAAAGGGAGATGGTCTTCACTGCAGTAGCCGCAGAATTGGATCCGATTCCTGTGATCAGTGAATTTCCTGATGTATTCCCTAAGGAATTACCCGGAATGCCCCCAGACAGATAGCTTGAATTTGCAATTGATCTTGTACATGGGACTGCACCGTTGTACAAAAAGTATTATCAGATGCCTTCCTCCGAACTCATGGAATTAAAGAAGCAGTTGGATGAGATGCTACAGAAAGGATATATCCGGCCAAGCTCGTCACCATGGGAATCATCTCCAACATTTGTAGACAAGAAAGACGGTGGTCTCACAATGTGCGTGGACTACCGTGAGTTGAACGATGTCACCATCAAGAACAAATACCCGCTACCAAGGATTGATAATTTGTTCGATCATCTCAGTGGTGCAAAAGTGTGACGCCCGGATAATCAGGCTACAGTAATCCCACATTAACGATGCCACGTCACCCCGGTTTCTATTGCTAATCTCGCGTTGGATCAAAGCTATTCAAATTCAAATTTCAGTTTTTGTCAAACATCAAAAAAGTTCAAATCCTAAAACTAAAATGTTCGGAACTTGCCAATAAATGTCTAGGTGTTTGTGGTGAAGGAACCATGCTTTTATAAAAAAAAGCATAATTATTTGAAATGAAAGAAAACGGAAAAGGAAAATAAAGAAAAAGGAAAAATATCAAAAACAGAAAACAAAACCAAAAAAGAAAAAAGAAAAGGAAATCCCCCCCACCGGGCCATGACCCAGTCGGCTCAGCCCACCAGGCCGGCCTAGCCGCCCCCCTCATTCACTTAACCCCACGCCCCTGGAACCCTAGCGCCGCTAACCCCCCTCCTCCCACATTCCCCCACTCCCCACTCGCTCCCTCGTCTTCTTCCCCCGTTCCGATCTGGATCGGGGGGTTGCGCCCGCCTCCGCCACCACTGCTATGATGAGGCCCTTCCCCGCTGGCGCCCCTCCATCCCAACCGCATCCCCCACTGCTCCCGACGGCCCCGACGAGTGCGCCCGCGCCCGAGGACTGCCTCCACCGCCCCGTACCAAGGTTGTCATCCCCGCACCGCCCCTCTGCCATGGCCTCCGCCACGACCTCCCTGACCTCCTCCTCTCGGGTCGCCGCCATGCCTCGTCGGCCCTCGCCCTCGTCCTCGCGCCCCTGTCCCCTCTCCCTCGACGGCTCCCCTCGCCGCACCGACCGCGACCGCGCCCTCGACGCCTGACGCCACCCCGCCGCATGATGCCGAAGCCACCACGCCGGCCTGCCTCCCTACTATCCTCTATGTCGTCGCCTCGTCCATGTCACCCACCTTGAGCACCACTGCCCCGTGCCCTACGACCCGCCGTGAGCCCCGACCTCTCCTCTCCTCTATTGCACGCCGACCACCGTGCCACCCTGCTCTTCTGTGGCCGTCCCATCCCGCGTGGCATGCCGCCCGCTGTCACCGGTCGACCTCCCTATTCTTTGCGAACTGCTGCTACCCCGCCCGCTGCTGCTGCTCGCCGGCCAACGTAGTCAACCGCGGCCCCACATCCTCCTGCTCGTCGCCGCCGCTCGGACCGGCAACGACCGTGCGCCTGCCCTGCACCGTGGCCTCGCTCTGCACCGCCCCATGCTGCCCGACGCACCTTCCCGCTGTCTACGATGCCCGGAGCCTCCACTGGCCTGGGCGGGTGCCCGAACGGGTTAACGCCCCAACGCTTGTTAGCCCTTATGCCCGCTACGCCCCGCTAAGGCCCCTGAGGCCTATGACAAGGGGGCCCCGCCCCCTAAAAGTTTTATAAAGAAAAGGGATAAAAAAATATAATTAAAAAATAGTTAGTTAATTAATTACTTAATTAATTAACTTAGTTAAATCTGTTAAATTAACCTAATCACTAATTTAAATTAACTAATCCCGTTAGTTAGCCTTAGTCTATGACACGTGGGTCCATTGGACCCACATGCCAGGTTTGACTCTGGTCAGCTGGGTTTGACCGCCTGACGTCATGGTGATGTCATGATGACATCACCTTTCACTATTCTAGATAATGTTCAATTCAAATTATTAAATAAATTCCAAAAATGCTTAAAAACTTTGAAAATTAATAGAAAATAATCCGTACCTCGGATGAAAATACTTTGTACATGAAAGTTTCTTAGAACGACGAGACGAATCCGATTACGCAGCTCGTTCGTCCGCTACGCGTCCCTAGCATAGTGAACCCACAACTTTCCCCCTTCGGTTCATCTGTCCGAAAATGCAAAACACCGGGGATACTTTCCCGGATGTTTCCCCCTTTCGCCGGTATCACCTACTACCGCGTTAGGGCACACCTAACACCGCTCATTGCCATGTCATGCATCGTCATGCTTATGTTTGCATTGTATTTACTGTTTCTTCCCCCTCTTCTCTCGGGTAGACTACGAGACCGACGCTTCTGCTTCCCAGTTCGACTACGGAGTTGACGACCTCTCCTTCTTGCCAGAGCAACCAGGCAAGCCTCCCCCTTGATCACCAGATCGCCTATTCTTCTCTATACTGCTTGCATTAGAGTAGTGTAGCATGTTACTGTTCGGTTACTCCTATTCTATTGCATAGCCAGTCATTGTTGCTACAGTCATTCATACCTTACCCGCAATCCTAAATGCTTAGTATAGGATGCTAGTTTATCATCATTGGCCCTACATTCTTGTCAGTCTGCCTTGCTATAATATTGGGCCGTGATCACTCAGGAGGTGATCACGGGTATATACTCTACCTATATACATACTATAAAGATGGTGACTAAAGTCAGGTCGGCTCGTTGATTACCCGCAAGAGATTCAGATATGGGGGCTGAAAGGACAGGTGGCTCCATCCCGGTAGAGGTGGGACTGTGTTCCCGACTGCCCACGACTGTTACTTTGAGGTGGAGCGACAGGGCAGGTTGAGACCACCTAGGCAAGAGGTGGGCTTGGCCTTAGTCGGCGTTCGCGGTCACTTCATAATAACACACTTAACGAGATCTTGGTATTTGATCTGAGTCTGGCCAATGGCCTATACGCACTAACCAACTACGCGGGAACAGTTATGGGCACTCGACGTTGTGGTATCAGCCGAAGCCTTCTTGACGTCAGCGACTGAGCGGCGCGCGCCGGGTTGGACCGCATAACGTAACTTCCTTTGTAATGGAGGTTGCTAGGTCTGCTCACCGGCCTCCCTTACAACGTGCAGGTGTGCAATGGGCGATGGGCCCGGACCCCTACGCGCATAGGATTTAGACCAGCGTGCTCACCTCTCTATTGTGCCTAGGTGGGGTTGCGATGTGTTGATCTTCCGAGGCCGGGCATGATCCAGGAAAGTGTGTTCGGCCAAAAGGGATCGAGCGTGTTGGGTTATGTGGTGCACCCCTGCAGGGAAGTTGATCTATTCGAATAGCCGTGTCCCTCGGTAAAAGGATGACCTGGAGTTGTACCTTGACCTTATGACAACTAGAACCAGATACTTAATAAAACACACCCAGACAAGTTCCACAGACAACCCGGTGATAGCTTTTCCATAGGGCGACGAGGGGAGGATCTCTGGGTAGGATTATGCTATGCGATGCTACTTGGAGGACTTCGATCTACTCTCTTCTACATGCTGCAAGACGGAGGCTGCCAGAAGCGTAGTCTTTGATAGGACTAGCTATCCCCCTCTTATTCTGGCATTCTACAGTTCAGTCCACCAATATTGCCTCTTTACACATATACCCATGCATATGTAGTGTAGATCCTTGCTTGCGAGTACTTTTGATGAGTACTCGCGGTTGCTTTGCTCCCTCTTTTCCCCCTCTTTCTTTTTCTTATCGGATGCCGCAACCAGACGTTGGAGCCCAGGATCCAAATGCCACCGTCGAAGATGACTCCTACTACATTGGAGGTGCCTACTACGTGCAGGCCGCTGACGACGACCAGGAGTAGTTTAGGAGGATCCCAGGCAGGAGGCATGCGCCTCTTTCGATCTGTATCCCAGTTTGTGCTAGTCATCTTATGGCAACTTGTTTAACTTATGTCTGTACTCAGATATTGTTGCTTCCGTTGACTTGTTTATGTTCGAGCACTTGTATTCAAGCCCTTGAGGCCCCTGGCTTTTAATATGATGCTGGTATGACTTATTTTACTTTTAGAGTTGTGTTGTGATATCTTCCCGTGAGTCCTTGATCTTGATCGTACACATTTGCGTGCATGATTAGTGTATGATTGAATCAGGGGCCTCACAAGTTGGTATCAGAGCCGACTGCCTGTAGGAACCCCCCTTCCACACTCCTTGGCGGAAGTCGAGTCTACACATTGCAAAGCTTTTTACTAACTTGGCTGTGCGGCTTACGGGCCCACGTTGCCATTGGGTGGTATTAGGATCTTTTACTCCTCGACCTTTACTCTGGGACTCTGATCTCTCCTCTATTCGGGTTAAATGATTTTGCTAACTATAACTCTAGGTTCTCGTAACTATTTCTCCCGGAGAGCCCTTATTCCGGAAGATCACCTACTTCGTCAGAAGATTCTAAGGATATCCCTCGATATTTTCCCGAGACCTTTGTGTTCATCACTTTTGCAATTAACTGCCACCGATATATCCCTATGGATATCTGCATGCACTTGTTGTTCTCACGATCATTTCTCGTCGCTCTTGTTGTTACAAGATGCCTCGAACTATTCTCCATTGTCCCGAGAATCCTTTGAGTTTACTGTCTTGTGGTTTATTTCGCATCAAAACCCTTATGGGTTTTTTTCTCACATTTATCAAGGATCCGTTCTTCTAAATTGTTCATGTGTCTCACATAATTCTTCGGAATACTTTTCGATATTTCGAAAATCCTCTGCAGCATGTTACTCTTGAAACTCTTGCCTACTTGCATTATGGTTAATTCCATATGACTAGTAGCCCTCGTTAACATCCCTTGTCTTAGTCATTTTGAGCCTATTGATTCAATGTGTGCGTACACACGCAGTCATTAGGTTATCCTTTTTAAAATTATCTTTCCGGATCAGGCGTCATTCCGGACATGAGTTGGTTCTCGGCAATTCAAACCTTTATTGATTGCCCAATTAAGTGATTCAACTTACCCATCCTTGATCAGAGCGTCTGCTTCTCATCATTCATTTTGGAAACCATAATTTCTTTCTATTTAAGCATCAGACTAATCAGGTGATTCTTGAATCTGATGCCTCCGCATTCTTCTTCCTATGAGTGAGTACTGATACACACATCAACTCCGCTGTGGATCGCCCGATCCATTGTTGGATTGTTATCTGACAGTGTCCTTCATATTCAATCACCTTGTGAGTCCTTCCCCTGATATATAATGCCTTTGGTAAATTGTATCCTTTGCTTGGCCAACCATGCTCTGCTTTTGAGCTTGTGTATTTACTTTTGGAACTTGTGGTAAATGTTACTAAGATGCCCGATGGGTTGAACCTACCTAATCCGTGAGAACTCGAAAGTTTTCACAAGTCATACTCTTCTGGTGTTCTACCAAATAAAATTCCAACATACAGTTTTTATCAAAATGAGAGGTGAATGAAATGATATGCATTAAAGAAGTGGGAGTCGACCTTGAACTTTGTGTTCATGCCCATGAAAATGATGTAGACCGTCTCAGAAGCTTCTTGCAAAACGATTATCCAGCTGAATGATTCTTTCGGTATTCTTGAATTGATTCCTTACAGCTATGGTTCCGACCATGTTGTCCTGATTTGATATATCTGATGGGAATTCATTCCAGTGCCTCGTCTATTTTTGACAAGGTTGAAGTATCTACTGTCACAGGTCAATGACCCGGTTCTACTTCTATCATGTTCTACCTTCGAGTATTACCCCCTGGTATCTCGAAGATGTCTTGCCATTGCCCCACATCTTACTAAGTTTGTTTAAGTAATGTCTTTCCTTGTCGTAATCACTCTACGGGTTCTGGGTTGTTGTCAACCGAGGACCCCGACTAGTGAAATTATTCCGCACTACAAATCAAATACCCCTAGTATTTTTATCTGGTCATTCCTAGACTATCGACTACATCCTGGTCTTGCTATCTTTAACTGTGCTACCTCGCTCTTCTCTGGTGCACGAATTCTTCAGTGTGTGAGCACGACTTACGTCGAGCTTTCAACATCATGTTGCTTGTCTTGAAAGGCAACTTTGGTTCTGAGCTTGCATCTTATATATTGATCCTATAACTTGCCACTTTGTCATTTCCTTGCTTGTTGCCATTGTTGTTTGATTGCATCCTGTTGAAACCTCCCGGCAAATGTGTCGGATCACCTTCAACACTTTGACTTCTTTCGAGATGTCAACTGTGTTCATGATGAGAAATACCCTCCTTGCCCTTGATGATTTTTATTATCATCGACAACACCCTTGACTTCCTTTCATCGCGAACTTGTCCACATTATGAATACAACTTGCTCTCCAGCTAGTGTTGTGTTCTGCCTTATTGTATTACTGTCTTTTATGTCGAGAATGTTGTGGGGGTTGCTCCACCTCTTAGAAATTCTTGATATGATGATACTTCTCACCATCACCATTCTTCCTTGGTCCCCGTGCTTTTTTAACCGGGATACCAATATGCTAACGATGCTTCTTGAGTTCTGTACTTCTAGCAACCCTATTGCTTTGAAGTTAACGATCGACAGTTCATTCTTAGACTGTTGGTTATTGAATCATCATTCTAACATTGATCTTGCTGCCTAAGGTCATATTTCGGGCACACCTTTCAATTAATGATTGATGGTGTATGTTTTACTCGAGCATACAACATTATATCATTTGAATTGACAAGTGTCATCTTCTTGTTCACATTATTGTGGAAATCCATCCGTGTGGAATTCTAGATGAATTGTCGCTGAGCCCATCAGCCACCTCCTCCTCCTATCCTTGGTTTAATGATGAACTATTGTTTCAGGAACCCACTCCCATAGTTCATTTCCCGAGAATCTTGCAATGTCATTTCATCGATTTGTGTTACACCTTTTCTTCTCGGACATCGTAAGTCTGAGGTATCATGACACCAATCGGATCTGAATCTCGGTCAGATATGATGGTTGGGACAACTTTCCAGTAGTTATGATGTTGGTCCTTTGATGACCCGGTAATATGATGTCATGCCTAACACCCCCTCGCTGGAGGACCTATCATTATAATTTCTTTTGCAAGGATAACCATTCTTCCTGGAGGAAATTGTAAGACTTATTTTATAAGTTGCTCCTGATGGATCATTTGTGTATCCAAAGTCTGGCCCTTGATTGAACACCATATCATTGCTACCTCGAAACATGACTATGATACCCCGCTCTTCAACAAGAACATCGGAGGCGCGATGCTAAATGTTTCTTGGTCAGTTATCCAAACACCGTTGTATGGGTAACATCTTGATTAATCCTTGCCTCTTATTTGAATGGTTGGGTACTTGCCCTCCTACCATGTATGCCATGTTCTGCTTGTCCATGGGAAGGATATACTCCTAATAATTGTGTGTAATCACAATTTTCCTTTCCATTGTTCTGTTTAATCTGATAATCATGTTTTCCTTTCCATTCTTTTGTTTAACCTCTCCAGTAATTTGACTTAGCTGAGCAGAGATAATTACCTTCTTAGGTAAGCACCTTGTTGTACCACTCTGTCGGTAAGACCCTATTACTATTGTTGATGACATTGCAGTAACCACCGATGGGTGAGAACTTTTCCAATTGGTTCACCTCGTTCAACGAGCAGGAAAATGGTTCTCTTCGTTCCCTGTCCTTGGTACCGACATTGTTGCCGACATAGCTGACAAGCTATCCACTGACATGTCTTCCCGTCGCGGTGTGCAAGATGTCACCAGCCTTCCTATTTTCTACCCACATGGTGGGCCCATAACCCACAGGTCCACTGGATCGAAACCTGACTCTTCTTTACAACCTGGATTCTAATGTATCCTTTGCACCTGGCTTCGTATGTGATTCACGAGCTAAATTATGTACCATTATTCATCCTGGAATCAAACACCATGTTATTCTTGTTGTTCAAACCCCAATTCCAGCTTCTCTCTAGTCATCGAATGATTGCCTAACCATTTGAAACTTTGGTACCATTGTATACTGCACTCAATGAATTCACTGAAATTGTCAGGACCCCGACTCGATGTCACATCGATCTAGCTAGTAACACCTCATATCACTTTGCGGCCTCACGCACGGTATTCCCACGGGTGTCGTCTTACCTTTTCCCGGGACCGTTTGCGCCTTTTGGCTCACGTATATGATAGTGTCGCTAGCATCCATATGATAAAGAGCCCGGGCTGACATGACTAGTCGTAAACCCAAAGTGGCACAGACTTACAGGGACAGGCATCCATGACCCAGCTTCGAACGTGTCGGTCATCAGCAAGTGGGTCCGGGCTGTAGCACTGGGCTAGCAGGACTCCGGTAAACCGGGCTGTAGCGGGCTAACAGGACTCCGGTACTCAAAGCGTGACATTTCCCCGAAGGGACAGACACAGGAACGAAGAAGGACACATGCCGGCCAGCCTAAGTGTTCCAGAGCAGTAGCAAGCTACCATGGCTCAGCGGTAACACTAGGAGACATTTCCCGGTAAGAGAGGCTACTAAAGATAAACAACTAGATAGTCAGATCCCACACATACCAAGCATTTCAATCATACACACAATATGCTCGATATGTGCAAATACAACGAAGCATCACAACATGACTCTACGACACAAGTACTTTATTTAAGGCTCAGTGAGCCATACATAACATACACAATGGTACGGGTCTCACGACCCAACATACAAGTCATACAGTCATACAAACCAGCAGCGGAAGTAACTTGTCTGAGTACAGACAACTAGTAAAACAAAGGAGGCTTGGAAAGCCTAGCTATACTACGTGGTCCTTCACAAGCTCAGGGTCACCACCTGGGTCTTTAGCCTACTCGTTGATGTCAACGTCTACATAGAACCCATCAGAAGGGGTTGCAGCGTCTTCTGTAAAAATGTAGATTATAGCAACATGAGTACAAAGGTACTCAGCAAGACTTACATCAGATCCTACATACATGCATCGTATCAAGAAGGGTTGGTGGAGTTATTGCAGCAAGCCAGCTTTGACTCTTGGCTAGGCTATCCTACGATAATCCAACTTGAAATGGTTTTGCGCACACGAGTCCACTACTCACCAATTCAATACACTACCGAGGATCCACCTCCGTCTTCCTACGGAAGAGCCATCCTCGGCACTCACACTTATCTTGAGGCTTTTAACAGTTTCCATTTACTTGTCTATGAACTGTATAGGCAACCCAGTAGTCCTTTACCGCGGACGCGGCTATTCGAATAGATTATGATAACCCTGCAGGGTGTACTTCTTCATACATGTTTCCACCACTTAGCGTCTGCACACGACATGTGCTCGGCAGACTTCAAGCGAAAGCCGACGTGGGTGTAGACCACGACCTACCTAAACACTTAAGCCTCTAGTCCAGGTTTATCGCCTATTCAGGTTCCATCCGCAGGGAGTCCGGCCGGGGTTTCCCATACGGCCCCGAACGATGTGAACAGGGTTCCCGAGATACCTAACGGGTATTCGGTACACCGTGCCACGTACCTACCGCATCACAGCCCACCCCTACGGTCAGCGCTGTCCACGGCCTCCAGTAGGCTACAAACACCAGAAACTACTTGCAACTCCTGGACAGAGAGCTAGGGTGAATAAGAAGTCGAGCGGGGTCATATTTCAGGGCCCAATGCATGGTAGTAGCTGTATCTGAAATCACGCATACAGATCTCAGTGCTTAAGGTCGGCTTCAATGAAACAACCCACCATGTACTCCTACATGGCCTCTCATCGATACCTTTACCAAATCGTGTTCACCACACCACTCTCATTACCGAGATAAACATTTCACTCTAGCCCATCACCCAGATGAACCAGACCTGACACGACTCTAAGCATAGCAGGCATAGCAAGGTAGGAACAACACATACATATGGCTCAAACAACTCCTACACATGCTAGTGGGTTTCATCTAATTACTGTGGCAATGACAGGTCATGCAGAGGAAATGGGTTCAACTACCGTAGCACACAGCAGTTTGAAACGCGTTGTCTTAATGCAGTAAAAGAGAGCAGGAGCGAGAACATGGGATTGTATCGATATGATCAAATGGTTGGTTGCTTGCCTGATGGTTCGATGCACGGATACGGTTCTTCGTTAGGGTAATCACGGTACTCCTCGGGGACAGAACCTGTCGCAAGGGCATCGATACACAAGCATCACCAAACAAGGTGCAACAATATGATGCATGCATGAAACATGGCAATATGAGTGTATTGGGCTAATGCAACTAAAGCCAGAAGGGTTTGAACAAATTTGAATCAAAGATTCAAATTTCAAATTCAAATATGGCCTTTTAAAGTGCTTTTCCTTGTTCTGCTTAAAACATCAATTTAACTTGTTTGATCATGCATGAAAATAGTACAGATGGATAGATTGGATTTTTCTGATCATTTTTCATATATAATTTGTCCAATTTGGAGTTACAGAATAAAAGTTATGAATTTTTGAAGTTTAAATAATATTCTGGAATTTCCTGATTTAAATTAAATCCAGAAAATCAATTACTGCGTCAGCCTGACGTCAGTGTGACGTCAGTAGGTCAACGGAACTGGTCCAGGTCAAACCTGACAGTGGGTCCCGCATGTCAGGGTGATTATTTTAATTAAAATTTAATTAAAACTAATCCTGTTTAATTAACAGGGCTGGGCCCCACCTGTCATTGACTCAGGGGAGTCAACCAGGGCCCACCCGTGGTCAAACCCGGGTCGGCTGCACCGGCGTTTAGCCGCCGGCGAGCCCGACGCGGCGGCGGGAGTGGTTTTGGCTATTCCGGCCACCAAATGGGCCGCGGAGACCACCGGAGTGGAGCTGAGGCCAACCCGCAGCTCTTGGCGGAGCCCGTTGGGGTCGGGGTGGCCGGAGTCGACGGCGGCGAGCTCGGCTGCGGCCGCCGGGGTTCGGTCGTGCACGGGATCGGTGCTGGAGCTCGAAGTCGAGCAAAGCGAGGCGCTAGGGATGCTCTACGGGGTCTTGCGAACTTGTTGGACTCGCCGGGGTGACCAAATGGTCACCGGAGCTGCGTCGACGGCGAGCTCGGCGACGGCGGAGGTTCGGCCGTGGTGGGGAGGTGGCTACGGTGAGGGAACGAGGGGAAGGAGAGGGGGAAATGGTGGCGTAGCTCACCGCGGTTGTAGTGGGCGTCGAAGCGGGCTCGGGGACGTGCTGGAGACGGCGAATTCGACGGCGACGGTGGTCGGAGCCCGAAGAGGGGAACGGCGACGTGGCGGCGATGCAGGGCTTCCGGGGAGCTGTGGAGCGGTGGGGAGGAAGAGGGAGTCGAGGCGGAGCTCCTGAGCTAGTCGGGGGAGCGAGGGGTGGTCGGAGACGGTGGCTATGGCGAACGGCAGCGAGTGTGGTGTTCGGCCGGGCGAGAGAGAGAGCGAGGGAGAGGAGAGGAGAGCCGGGGGAGAGTGAGAGAGAGCAGGGGGGAGGGCGTGGCGTCGTCCAGGGAGTCGAGCGAGGAGGGGAGGCCAGGCAAGCAGGCGAGCAGGTGGCGTGGCGCGGTGGCCGTGCGCGCGCGCCGGCCACACTCCCCTCCCTCTGTCGGGGCGAAGACGACAGAGGAGGGAGGTGGGCTGGGCCGGCTGCCGGCTGGGCCAGCCAGCTGGCTGGGCCGCACAGTGGAGGAGCCCAGGTAAGTTCCTCCTGTTATATATTTTTCTGTTTTTGTTTTATTTAATATATCTGCAACTTTGTTGAATTAAATAAAATACCTAGGCAAGTTCAAAAATCACCAAACTATTCCTGGCCCATAGTTGGATTATTTCCAACATGAAACATTTTAGTTTGGAGATATTTGAGCATTTAAATATTTATATTATTTTAAATGCCCAAATTCAAATATTTATGAATTAATTCAAAAACCCTAAGATGGCCTAGGAAAATGTGCACCACTTTTGGCAGAGGTTCTGAACCAAGACAAAAATGATGGGCATTTTAGAAGGGCATTTCAGGTTCATTGAAAATTATTTTAGTAAACCCTAGTTGGTTTCAGAGGGGACTGGGGGTTCTGTCATCCCCATTTCAAGTTTCTGATGAAAGAGTAAACATGATGCAACACTCTAATGCATGACTAGCTAGGTTGTGACAACTCACCCCCACTCAAAAGAATCTCGTCCCGAGATTTGGGTTCCTCCGGGAAGAAGGCGGGGTACTCGAGTCGAAGACGATCCTCCCTTTCCCAAGTTGCTTCATCCTCAGAATGGTGCGACCATTGAACCTTGAGAAACTTGATATTATGACGTCGGGTGGTACGTTCGGCCTGATCCAGGATACGAACGGGGTACTCTCGATATGTAAGATTATCTTGGAGATCAAGCGTTTCGTGGTCCACTTCACGGTTAGGATCCGAGAAGCAACGCCTGAGTTGAGAAACGTGGAAGACATCGTGAACTCTGGAGAGGTGCGGAGGTAGTTCCAATTGGTAGGCAACTTCTCCTCGTTTGGCAAGAATGCGAAAAGGTCCAATGTAACGAGGAGCCAATTTGCCTTTGATACCGAAACGATGGGTTCCCTTCAGAGGGGTGACCCGAAGATAAGCCTTCTCGTCAACCTCGAAAGTCATAGCCTTATGTTTTCGGTCATATTGACTCTTTTGACGAGATTGGGCTGTTTTCAACTTTTCACGAACGATACGAACTTGCTCTTCTGCTTCCTGAATCATATCCGGGCCAAAGAATTGTCTTTCCCCGGTCTCTGACCAGTTAAGGGGTGTTCGACACCGTCGTCCATAGAGAACTTCAAAAGGGGCTTTACCCAAGCTAGATTGATAGCTGTTGTTGTAAGCGAATTCGGCAAACGGAAGGCACTTCTCCCAGTCCATTCCGAATGAGATAACAGAGGCTCGAAGCATGTCTTCTAGAATTTGGTTGACGCGTTCCACTTGACCACTCGACTGAGGGTGGAAAGCGGTGCTAAAGGAAAGACGGGTTCCCATAGCATTTTGGAAACTTTCCCAAAATCGAGAGGTGAAAAGACTTCCTCGATCCGAGTTAATTTCCAAAGGAACACCATGGAGGGACACTATTCGGGAGATGTATAAGTCTGCCAGCTGACTAGCGGTTATACTCTCACGAACAGGTAGGAAATGGGCTACTTTGGAAAGACGATCGACCACGACGAAAATAGCATTATTCCCTCTCTTGGTCCTGGGAAAACCGGTAATGAAATCCATGCCAATTTTATCCCATTTCCATTTAGGAATAGCTAGGGGTTGAAGGGTGCCAGCAGGCCGTTGATGCTCTGCTTTTACACGACGACAGACGTCGCAATTAGCAATATACTGAGCAATTTCTCTCTTCATTCTAGTCCACCAGAACCTCTGGCGTAGGTCCTGATACATCTTAGTACTACCGGGATGAATAGTGAGAGGAGATTCATGAGCCTCCTTAAGGATCAACTGCCGTAGATGCTGGTTCTTGGGAACCACTAGACGGTTCTCAAAGTACACAACACCATGATCATTTGTGGAGAAACAACTAGCACCTCCGCTAGCAATGTTCTCCTTGATCTTAGCTATTCCCTTATCTCGCTTCTGGGCAGCAATGATTTGATCCGTAAGAGTAGGTTTCGCCACCAGGGTGGAGAGAAATCCTTGAGGAACAATGTGAAGGTTAAGCTTCCGAAATTCCTCATGGAGAAACGGTTGACTTTGTTGTAACATCAGATTGTTACAATAAGATTTACGACTTAGCGCATCAGCCATGACGTTGGCTTTCCCTGGGGTGTAGGTTATTCCTAAGTCGAAGTCTGTGATCAATTCAACCCAACGTCTCTGCCTGAGATTCAAATCCGGTTGGGTGAAAATATACTTCAGACTTTGATGATCAGTAAATATTTCGCAACGATTACCGAGGAGGTAATGTCGCCAGGTCTTAAGTGCATAGACTACAGCTGCAAGCTCTAGATCATGAGTAGGATAATTCTCCTCGTGTGGGTGCAATTGCCGTGAAGCATAGGCAATTACGTGTCGGTCTTGCATGAGAATGCAACCTAGTCCTTGTCGCGAGGCGTCGCAGTAGATAACAAAGTCCTTGGAGAAGTCTGGCGGTACCAGTACGGGAGCAGAGGTCAGGCGTCTTTTCAGTTCCTGAAAGCTGTGCTCACATTGTGGAGTCCATTCGAACTTCTTATCTTTCTTGAGGAGTTCGGTTAGAGGTTTGGCAACTTTGGAGAAGTTCTCGACAAAGCGACGACAATAGCTCGCTAAGCCCAGAAAACTCCGAACTTGCTTGACCGATTCAGGTGGAGTCCAATTAAGGACGGCTTGAACTCGCTCAGGGTTAACAGCAATACCTTTACCGGATATTACATGACCCAGATAGGTCACTTCTGACAACCAGAATTCACATTTAGAAAATTTGGCATAAAGGCGATGCTCTCGAAGTTTCTGCAACACTAGCCTTAGATGTTCGGCATGTTCTTCCTCGTTCTTGGAGTAGATGAGTATATCATCGAGGTAAACCACGACGAATTTATCCAAATACTCCATGAAGATTGAGTTCATTAACCGAGAAAAGGTGGCTGGAGCGTTGGTTAAACCGAAGGACATGACGGTGTACTCGTATTGGCCATAACGAGTAACAAAGGCCGTTTTAGGAATGTCCCCGTTTCTGATTTTGATTTGATGGTAGCCCAACCTCAAATCCATTTTGGAGAAGACTGAGGATCCAGCGAGCTGATCGTACAGGTCGTTGATCCTGGGAAGTGGATATTTGTTCTTGATTGTGACCAAATTAACAGGTCGGTAATCTACAACCATCCGGTCCGTACCATCCTTCTTCTTGACGAATAGGACGGGGCAAGCCCACGGAGATGAGCTAGGTCGGATGAAACCCTTTTTCAAGGACTCATCGAGTTGTTTCTTAAGCTCGGCTAGTTCTAGGGGTGCCATCTTATAAGGTCTTCTAGCAATCGGAACGGTTCCTGGAATGAGGTCTATTACAAACTCAACATCCCTGTCAGGTGGAACACCTGGCAATTCCTCTGGAAAGACATCCGGGAAGTCACGGACTACCGGAACGTCCTCAAGGTCTGGCAAAGGGCTGGCGTTAAGAGAATATAATTGTCGCTTGGCTATTCGGGTCAAGACATTGACTATCTTCCCCGTAGGATGGGTGAGTTGAACAGTCCTAGAGAAGCAATCAATTTTGGCTTGATGAGCTGACATCCAGTCCATACCCAAAATGATATTAATATCTGAAGATTTAAGGGCTATCAAAGACGCGAGGAAAACAAGTCTGTCGACTTGGATTTCGTTCCCATGGCTTACTCTAGAAGTTTGCCATTTGGATCCCGGAGTTTGAATTACCATGGAGGTTGGCATATCACCGAATGCGACGTTATGCAAACGAGCATAATTTTCAGATATAAAAGAATGAGAGGCTCCTGTATCGAAAAGAACAGATGCCGGGTGGCAATTAACAAGAAGCGTACCGAGAACGACGTTGGGATCCTCTTGAGCTTCTTCGGCAGAGATACAGTTGACATGGCCACGCGAAGCGGTGACCGGTTTAGCATGAAACACTTTCCCTGTCGGCTTGCCACGGCCAACAGCTTTAGCAGATTGATTGGGGTTGGTCTGGGGACACTCACGCATATAGTGACCAGATTCCCCACACTTGAAACAAGTCACGGAACTGGTACGTGGAGGAGCATTGTTAGTTGGACCCCCATAGGGCTTGGCTGGAGCAGACTGTTGAACGGGGCGAGGCGCCTGGAAGGATGGCCTCGGTGTGAACCTGGGTGGCAGGGCGGTGTTGGGTACCCACACGCGGCGCTTCTGAGGACCAGCACCGGATGAGGAACCCGTGTCACGTCCATGCTTGCGTGTTGCGTCATAGTCAGTCTGACCAGTTTCAGCACTGATGGCTTTGTTGACAAGTTTCGAAAAAGATGTGCACTCATGCAGACGGAGGTCACGGCGAAGCTCAGGACTAAGGCCCTTACGGAACCTTGCTTGCTTCTTGGCGTCAGTAGACACTTCCTTAGTTGCATATCGGGCGAGATTACCAAACTCCCTGCTGTAAGCATCCACAGAAAGTCGGCCTTGGGTGAAACTGCAAAATTCTTCACGTTTACGGTCCATGAGACCCTCCGGAATGTGATGTTCACGGAAAGCCTCGCTGAATTCAGCCCAAGTAGTGACATGGCCCGCTGGGCGCATAGCTCCATAATTCTCCCACCATAGACTGGCGGGGCCTTCAAGATGATATGCAGCAAAGGTGACCTTGTCAGCCTCCGCTACCAGCGCGGAACGCAGTTTATGGGAGATACTGCGAAGCCAGTCATCAGCGTCGAGAGGCTCGACGGAGTGGTGGAACGTGGGTGGATGCAATTTGATAAAATCACTGAGTGACACCACGTTAGCCCTCTGATGGTGTGCTGTATTCTGTTCAATACGCTCCAACAAACGGTTCGTCTCCCGCTTGTTTCTCTCAGCTTCCATCATCACCTCGGCTAGTGAAGGAGGATGAGGCAGATTTACATCCCTGGCTTCACTGCCTTCGGCCTGCTCTTGAGAAGCAGGGTTAGCGCGCGTGTTGACCATCCTAGGAAATCAAGACAATGTTTTAGTCAGGATGGTAAAATTCCGACATAGGATTTATAATGTAAGAAATAACTCGGAATGCAAGATGATCATCCGTATGACATGGTAAAAACAGAACTGCTTCTTTTATTCCATCGTCATACACACCATACAGAGTTTAGTACAAGACCAAACAAAGTACTATTACGGTGAAAAGAGGATTACATCTCATCGGAGGCATTCCAAGCTCCTATACATTATTTTTCTACACCTCCGGAAGGAGTACAAACTAGGTCATATCCCACGAGTCACGCGGGACGATAGACGACACAGCTAGTGCGAACTAGTGATACTACCACTAACTCAGACCGATCCGTAGTAGTCCTCGTAAAAGTCACCTCCATAGCCTGGGAGCTCAACATGATCATCCGGAAACAGACGATCTCGCGAAGCTTGTGGACCATAGGGGCTAGGATGAGGCCTTGGACCAACAAACGGTGGCCTGCGGGGACCGCGAGGTGGGGTGATGCCTCCTACATCACGCCAAACCATCACGTCTGGCAGAGCAGATCTCACAGGATAGAGATCGCGCATATCTGAATATCCAGATTGCACCGCCGGTGCGAACCGAGTCAAAGTGGCCCAGTGGTCAGCACGGGTGTTGAAGAGCTCTAGCCTTAAGGCCCGATTTTCTCGGTCCTTATCCTCGAGCATCTCAGCAGTGGTGCGAGTCCGTGAATCCTCCTGAGTGGGGTCAGCATAGATAGCCTGGAGATACCCTTGTGCTCCCGTAAGTGATCCTGGCATATACCGGAAATCAGAGTCCCGAAATATACCGGATCTGACTCGCATAATGGTCATCATAGAGTAGGCGGCGTCCTGCACAGCCATCTCAATAGTAACCCCGAGTCCATAGGAGCAGTGAAGAGGCTCGGTGGATCCAGGATAAGATGGAAATATCCTGACAGTGCAGAGATACTGGCTTTGATTAAAGTCTCGGAATTGCTCTTCGACCGTGTACTCGGGATACCAACGATATCCAGCCTCAGTCATTACCCTGACCAACTTAGCAGTATGGCCGGGTACATCTAGGCATCGAGTCAGGCAAACCACTTGATTGAGGTCGCGAGTGGCCATCTGAAAGCACAATCATAATGCAAGGGCATTAGAATTTCTAGCAAAATTTCGGCAGCATAACAGCTGTAAATGCTCAAGAAGGATTTTGAGACATTTGACAAAGGATTTCATACACACTCAACATCATCATATCAAAGTTCTGGATCCATTCTAACAACATATTGTGGTAGTAGAACTGAACTAGGCTTGTATCCATCAAACTTATAAGGTACTACTGATTAGTAACTCGTGATCCTGATAGAGAGAACAGATCCTAATTCCTTAACCCCCGGTGGAAGAATGGACTGACTCAGATCAAAAAGTCATAAGGTAAAGGAGTAAAAAGAGCCTTACGTTCCATCCCACAAGCAATTCCCCTACATATAACTAAAGAATTTCTAGACTCAACATCGACCAGTTTGGCTTGGAGAACCTACAGGCAGTCCGGCTCTGATGCCAACGCTGTCAGGACCCCGACTCGATGTCACATCGATCTAGCTGGTAACACCTCATATCACTTTGCGGCCTCACGCACGGTATTCCCACGGGTGTCGTCTTACCCTTTCCCGGGACCGTTTGCGCCTTTTGGCTCACGTATATGATAGTGTCGCTAGCATCCATATGATAAAGAGCCCGGGCTGACATGACTAGTCGTAAACCCAAAGTGGCACAGACTTACAGGGACAGGCATCCATGACCCAGCTTCGAACGTGTCGGTCATCAGCAAGTGGGTCCGGGCTGTAGCACTGGGCTAGCAGGACTCCGGTAAACCGGGCTGTAGCGGGCTAACAGGACTCCGGTACTCAAAGCGTGACATTTCCCCGAAGGGACAGACATAGGAACGAAGAAGGACACATGCCGGCCAGCCTAAGTGTTCCAGAGCAGTAGCAAGCTACCATGGCTCAGCGGTAACACTAGGAGACATTTCCCGGTAAGAGAGGCTACTAAAGATAAACAACTAGATAGTCAGATCCCACACATACCAAGCATTTCAATCATACACACAATATACTCGATATGTGCAAATACAACGAAGCATCACAACATGACTCTACGACACAAGTACTTTATTTAAGGCTCAGTGAGCCATACATAACATACACAATGGTACGGGTCTCACGACCCAACATACAAGTCATACAGTCATACAAACCAGCAGCGGAAGTAACTTGTCTGAGTACAGACAACTAGTAAAACAAAGGAGGCTTGGAAAGCCTAGCTATACTACGTGGTCCTTCACAAGCTCAGGGTCACCACCTGGGTCTTTAGCCTACTCGTTGATGTCAACGTCTACATAGAACCCATCAGAAGGGGTTGCAGCGTCTTCTGTAAAAATGTAGATTATAGCAACATGAGTACAAAGGTACTCAGCAAGACTTACATCAGATCCTACATACATGCATCGTATCAAGAAGGGTTGGTGGAGTTATTGCAGCAAGCCAGCTTTGACTCTTGGCTAGGCTATCCTACGATAATCCAACTTGAAATGGTTTTGCGCACACGAGTCCACTACTCACCAATTCAATACACTATCGAGGATCCACCTCCGTCTTCCTACGGAAGAGCCATCCTCGGCACTCACACTTATCTTGAGGCTTTTAACAGTTTCCATTTACTTGTCTATGAACTGTATAGGCAACCCAGTAGTCCTTTACCGCGGACGCGGCTATTCGAATAGATTATGATAATCCTGCAGGGTGTACTTCTTCATACATGTTTCCACCACTTAGCGTCTGCACACGACATGTGCTCGGCAGACTTCAAGCGAAAGCCGACGTGGGTGTAGACCACGACCTACCTAAACACTTAAGCCTCTAGTCCAGGTTTATCGCCTATTCAGGTTCCATCCGCAGGGAGTCCGGCCGGGGTTTCCCATACGGCCCCGAACGATGTGAACAGGGTTCCCGAGATACCTAACGGGTATTCGGTACACCGTGCCACGTACCTACCGCATCACAGCCCACCCCTACGGTCAGCGCTGTCCACGGCCTCCAGTAGGCTACAAACACCAGAAACTACTTGCAACTCCTGGACAGAGAGCTAGGGTGAATAAGAAGTCGAGCGGGGTCATATTTCAGGGCCCAATGCATGGTAGTAGCTGTATCTGAAATCACGCATACAGATCTCAGTGCTTAAGGTCGGCTTCAATGAAACAACCCACCATGTACTCCTACATGGCCTCTCATCGATACCTTTACCAAATCGTGTTCACCACACCACTCTCATTACCGTGATAAACATTTCACTCTAGCCCATCACCCAGATGAACCAGACCCGACACGACTCTAAGCATAGCAGGCATAGCAAGGTAGGAACAACACATACATATGGCTCAAACAACTCCTACACATGCTAGTGGGTTTCATCTAATTACTGTGGCAATGACAGGTCATGCAGAGGAAATGGGTTCAACTACCGTAGCACACAGCAGTTTGAAACGCGTTGTCTTAATGCAGTAAAAGAGAGCAGGAGCGAGAACATGGGATTGTATCGATATGATCAAATGGTTGGTTGCTTGCCTGATGGTTCGATGCACGGATACGGTTCTTCGTTAGGGTAATCACGGTACTCCTCGGGGACAGAACCTGTCGCAAGGGCATCGATACACAAGCATCACCAAACAAGGTGCAACAATATGATGCATGCATGAAACATGGCAATATGAGTGTATTGGGCTAATGCAACTAAAGCCAGAAGGGTTTGAACAAATTTGAATCAAAGATTCAAATTTCAAATTCAAATATGGCCTTTTAAAGTGCTTTTCCTTGTTCTGCTTAAAACATCAATTTAACTTGTTTGATCATGCATGAAAATAGTACAGATGGATAGATTGGATTTTTCTGATCATTTTTCATATATAATTTGTCCAATTTGGAGTTACAGAATAAAAGTTATGAATTTTTGAAGTTTAAATAATATTCTGGAATTTCCTGATTTAAATTAAATCCAGAAAATCAATTACTGCGTCAGCCTGACGTCAGTGTGACGTCAGTAGGTCAACGGAACTGGTCCAGGTCAAACCTGACAGTGGGTCCCGCATGTCAGGGTGATTATTTTAATTAAAATTTAATTAAAACTAATCCTGTTTAATTAACAGGCTGGGCCCCACCTGTCATTGACTCAGGGGAGTCAACCAGGGCCCACCCGTGGTCAAACCCGGGTCGGCTGCACCGGCGTTTAGCCGCCGGCGAGCCCGACGCGGCGGCGGGAGTGGTTTTGGCTATTCCGGCCACCAAATGGGCCGCGGAGACCACCGGAGTGGAGCTGAGGCCAACCCGCAGCCCTTGGCGGAGCCCGTTGGGGTCGGGGTGGCCGGAGTCGACGGCGGCGAGCTCGGCTGCGGCCGCCGGGGTTCGGTCGTGCACGGGATCGGTGCTGGAGCTCGAAGTCGAGCAAAGCGAGGCGCTAGGGATGCTCTACGGGGTCTTGCGAACTTGTTGGACTCGCCGGGGTGACCAAATGGTCACCGGAGCTGCGTCGACGGCGAGCTCGGCGACGGCGGAGGTTCGGCCGTGGTGGGGAGGTGGCTACGGTGAGGGAACGAGGGGAAGGAGAGGGGGAAACGGTGGCGTAGCTCACCGCGGTTGTAGTGGGCGTCGAAGCGGGCTCGGGGACGTGCTGGAGACGGCGAATTCGACGGCGACGGTGGTCGGAGCCCGAAGAGGGGAACGGCGACGTGGCGGCGATGCAGGGCTTCCGGGGAGCTGTGGAGCGGTGGGGAGGAAGAGGGAGTCGAGGCGGAGCTCCTGAGCTAGTCGGGGGAGCGAGGGGTGGTCGGAGACGGTGGCTATGGCGAACGGCGGCGAGTGTGGTGTTCGGCCGGGCGAGAGAGAGAGCGAGGGAGAGGAGAGGAGAGCCGGGGGAGAGTGAGAGAGAGCAGGGGGGAGGGCGTGGCGTCGTCCAGGGAGTCGAGCGAGGAGGGGAGGCCAGGCAAGCAGGCGAGCAGGTGGCGTGGCGCGGTGGCCGTGCGCGTGCGCCGGCCACACTCCCCTCCCTCTGTCGGGGCGAAGACGACAGAGGAGGGAGGTGGGCTGGGCCGGCTGCCGGCTGGGCCAGCCAGCTGGCTGGGCCGCACAGTGGAGGAGCCCAGGTAAGTTCCTCCTGTTATATATTTTTCTGTTTTTGTTTTATTTAATATATCTGCAACTTTGTTGAATTAAATAAAATACCTAGGCAAGTTCAAAAATCACCAAACTATTCCTGGCCCATAGTTGGATTATTTCCAACATGAAACATTTTAGTTTGGAGATATTTGAGCATTTAAATATTTATATTATTTTAAATGCCCAAATTCAAATATTTATGAATTAATTCAAAAACCCTAAGATGGCCTAGGAAAATGTGCACCACTTTTGGCAGAGGTTCTGAACCAAGACAAAAATGATGGGCATTTTAGAAGGGCATTTCAGGTTCATTGAAAATTATTTTAGTAAACCCTAGTTGGTTTCAGAGGGGACTGGGGGTTCTGTCATCCCCATTTCAAGTTTCTGATGAAAGAGTAAACATGATGCAACACTCTAATGCATGACTAGCTAGGTTGTGACAGAAATACAACTCGTGGGGTACCTCGGGTATTTCCCATTGAGTTCACTATCAGATGCCCAACCTTGCTGAGATGCGTTCTTCCGGAGTTTTTCCCCTTGGTCGCCTTCATAGGACGATGGAGATCCCGAAGAAATGATGACGACTTGATCATGGTGACTTGAAGTAGAGAAATAAAGACATCAACGAAAGGGTCAACCTCTTCGAAAGGGCAGCCAAGACTGAGAAGACCCATTAGGTTTTCGCTACCAGCACTTTTCCCCCTTACTCCAGCGCATAAATCTCGGGACGAGATTTTTTATAGTGGAGGAGAATTGTGACGCCCAGATAATCAGGCTACAGTAATCCCACATTAACGATGCCACATCACCTCGGTTTCTGTTGCTAATCTCGCGTTGGATCAAAGCTATTCAAATTCAAATTTGAGTTTTTGTCAAACATCAAAAAATTTCAAATCCTAAAATTAAAATGTTCGGAACTTGCCAATAAATGTCTAGGTGTTTGTGGTGAAGGAACCATGCTTTTATAAAAAAACTAATTATTTGAAATGAAAGAAAACGGAAAAGGAAAATAAAGAAAAAGGAAAAATATCAAAAACAGAAAACAAAACCAAAAAAAGGAAAAGGAAATCCCCCCCACTGGGCCACGGCCCAGTCGGCTCAGCCCACCAGGCCAGCCCAGCCGCCCCCTCACTCACTTAATCCCACGCCCCCCACTCCCCACTCGCTCCCTCGTCTTTTTCCCCCGTCCCGATCTGGATCGGGGGGCTGTGCCCGCCTCCGCCACCACTGCCACGATGAGGCCCTTCCCCGCCGGTGCCCCTCCGTCCCAACCGCATCCCCCACTACTCCCGACGGCCCCGACGAGTGCGCCCGCGCCCGAGGACTGCCTCCACCGCCAAGTACCAAGGTCGTCATCCCCGCACCGCCCCTCTGCCATGGCCTCCGCCACGACCTCCCCGACCTCCTCCTCGCGGATGCCGCCATGCCTCGCCGCCCCCCGCCCTCGTCCTCGTGCCCCCGTCCCCTCTCCATCGACGGCTCCCCTCGCCGCGCCGACCGCGACCGTGCCCTTGACGCCCGAAGTCGCCCCGCCGCTCGATGCCGGAGCCACCACGCCGGCATGCCTCCCAGCCGTCCTCTACATCGTCGCCTCGTCCATGTTACCCACCTCGAGCACCACTGCCCCGTGCCATACGACCAGCCGTGAGCCCCGACCTCTCCTCCCCTCTGTCGCACGCCGACCACCGCGCCACCATGCTTTGCCGTGACCGTCCCATTCCACGTGGCCCGCCGCCCGCAGTCACGCCGACCTCCCTCTTCTTCGCGCACTGCTGCTACCCCGCCCGCTGTCGCTGCTCGCCGGCCAACACAGTCGACCGCGGCCCCACATCCTCCTGCTCGTTGCCGCCGCCCGGTCTGGCCATGTCCGCGCGCCTGCCCTGCGCCGTGGCCTCGTTCGCCACCGCCCCCTGCTGCCCGACGCACCTTGTCGCCGGCTACGACGCCCGGCGCCTCCACTGGCATGGGCGGGCGCCCGAACGGGTTAACACCCCAGTGCCCGTTAGCCCTTATGCCCGCTCCGCCCCGCTAAGCCCCGTGAGGCCTACGACAAGGGGGCCCCGCCCCCTAAATATTTTATAAAGAAAAGGAATAAAAAATATAATTAAAAATAGTTAATTAATTAACTACTTAATTAATTAACTTAGTTAGATCTATTAAATTAACCTAATCACTAATTTAAATTAACTAATCATGTTAGTTAGCCTTAGTCCATTACAGGTGGGTCCCATTGGACCCACATGCCAGGTTTGACTATGGTCAGCTGGGTTTGACCGGCTGTCATCATGCTGATGTCATGCTGACATCACCTTTCACTATTCTGGATAATATTCAATTTAAGTAATTAAATAAATTCCAAAAATGCTTAAAAACTTTGAAAATTAATAGAAAATAATCCGTACCTCGGATGAAAATACTTTGCACATAAAAGTTGCTTAGAACGACAAGACGAATCCGAATATGCAGCCCGTTCGTCCGCCACGCGTCCCTAGCATAGTGAACCCGCAACTTTCCCCCTTCGTTTCATCTATCCGAAAACGCGAAACACCGAGGATATTTTACCGGATGTTTCCCCCTTTCGCCGGTATCACCTACTACCACGTTAGGGCACACCTAACGCTGCTACTGCCCAGTTCGACTACGGAGTTGACGACCCCTCCTTCTTGCCAGAGCAACCAGGCAAGCCCCCCCTGATCACCAGATATTGCCTATTCTTCTCTATACTACTTGCATTAGAGTAGTGTAGCATGTTACTGTTCAGTTACTCCTATTCTGTTGCATATCCTGTCATTGTTGCTACAGTCGTTGATACCTTACCCGCAATCCTAAATGCTTAGTATAGGATGCTAGTTTATCATCATTGGCCCTACATTCTTGTCAGTCTGCCTTGCTATACTATCGGGCCGTGATCACTCGGGAAGTGATCACGAGTATATATAATACCTATATACATACTATACAGATGGTGACTAAAGTCGGGTCGGCTCGTTGAGCACCCGCAAGTGATTCGAATATGGGGGCTAAAAGGATAGGTGGCTCCATCCCGGTAGAGGTGGGCCTGGGTTCTCGACGGCCCCCGACTGTTCCTTTGAGGCGGAGCGACAGGGCAGGTTGAGACCACCTAGGCGAGAGGTGGGCCTGGCCTTGGTCGGCGTTCGCGGTTACTTCATAATAACACGCTTAACGAGATCTTGGTATTTGATCTGAGTCTGGCCAATGGCCTATACGCACTAACCAACTACGTGAAAACAGTTATGGGCAATCGACGCCGTGGTATCAGTAGAATCCTTCTTAACGTCAGTGACTGAGCGACACGCGCTGGGTTGGACCGCGTAACGCAACTTCCTTTGTAATGGAGGTTGCTAGGTCTGCTCACCGTCCACCCTCGCAACGTGCAGGTGTGCAATGCGCGATGGGCCCAGACCTATGCACGCATAGGATTTAGACCGGCGTGCTGACCTCTCTGTTGTGCCTAGGTGGGGCTGCGACATGTTGATCTTCCGAGGCCGGGCATGACCCAGGAAAGTGTGTCCATCCAAAGGGGATCGAGCGTGTTGGGTTATGTGGTGCACCCTTGCAGGGAAGTTGATCTATTCGAATAGCCATGTCCCTCGGTAAAAGGATGTCCTGGAGTTGTACCTTGTCCTTATGACAACTAGAACTGAATACTTAATAAAACACACCCAGACAAGTTCCACAGACAACCCGGTGATCGCTTTTCCACAGGGCGACGAGGGGAGGATCGCCGGGTAGGATTATGCTATGCGATGCTACTTGGACGACTTCAATCTACTCTCTTCTACATGCTGCAAGACGGAGGCTGCCAGAAGTGTAGTCTTCGATAGGACTAGCTATCCCCCTCTTATTTTGGCATTCTGCAGTTCAGTCCACCGATATTGCCTCTTTACACATATACCCATGCATATGTAGTGTAGATCCTTGCTTGCGAGTACTTTGGATGAGTACTCACGGTTGCTTTGCTCCCTCTTCGCCCCCCCCCCCTCTTTCCTTTTCTTCTCGGATGCCGCAACCAGACGTTGGATCCCAGGATCCAGACGCCACCATCGATGAAGACTCCTACTACACTGGAGGTGCCTACTACGTGTAGGCCGCTGACGACGACCAGGAGTAGTTTAGGAGGATCCCAGGCAGGAGGCCAGCTCCTCTTTCGATCTGTATCCCAGTTTGTGCTAGTCATCTTATGGCAACTTGTTTAACTTATGTCTGCACTCAGATATTGTTGCTTCCGCTGACTTTTTATGTTCGAGCACTTGTATTCGAGCCCTCGAGGCCCCTGGCTTGTAATATGATGCTTGTATGACTTATTTTACTTTTAGAGTTGTGTTGTGATATCTTCCCGTGAGTCCCTAATCTTGATCGTACACATTTGCGTGCATGATTAGTGTATGATTGAATCGGGGGCGTCACAAAAAGTATTTTCCAAGATTGACTTAAGGACCGGATATCATCAACTGAGGATCAAGAAGGAAGATATTCCTAAGACTGTGTTCAATACCCGTTACGGTCTCTATGAATATACGGTGATGTCCTTCGGTCTCACAAATGCCCCCGCGTTTTTCATGCATATGATGAGTAAGGTGCTCATGGAATTCTTGGATAAGTTTGTGGTGGTTTTCACTGATGATATCCTCATATACTCTAAAGGTGATGAAGAACACAAGGAACACCTCCGAGCAGTCTTACAGAGACTCCGTGACCATCAGCTGGATGCAAAATTCAGCAAGTGTGAGTTTTGGCTTAAACAGGTCGGATTTCTGGGGCATGTTCAATCAGCAGAAGGTATCACAGTGGATCCTAGCAAAGTGAAAGATGTGCTTGATTGGGCAGCACCCACGACGGTATCTGAAGTCCGGAGTTTTCTCGGATTAGCTGGATACTACCGTCGGTTCATTGAAGGATTCTCCAAAATTGCCAAGCCAATGACAGAACTCCTCAAGAAAGACAAGAAGTCTGAATGGACTGAGGATTGCGAGAAGAGCTCTAACAAGCTAAAAACCAGATTGACATCAGCACCAGTACTGACACTCCCAGACATTTACCGCAGCTTTGATGTATATTGTGACGCATCCATAAAGGGTATTGGGTGCATACTTATGCAAGATGTCAAGGTGGTAGCTTACGCATCTCGCTAGCTACGACCTCATGAAGGAAACACATGATTTGGAACTGGCCGCTTCTGTGCACTCACTAAAGATTTGGAGACATTACCTCATTGGAAATAGATGTCAAATATTTACCGACCACAAGAGTCTCAAATATATATTTACCCAGCCAGACTTAAACCTTGGACAGCGAAGATAGCTCGAGTTGATCAAGGACTATGATTTGGGAATAAATTACCATCCGGGAAAAGCCAACATGGTGGTTGATGCCCTCGCCATGCTGGAATCTTTGCCTCCAGAAATCCATCAAGAGATCGCTCAGCTCAACTTGGTAATTGTAAATGTCGGTCTAGCGAATATTTTGGAAGTAACTCCTACTCTAGAAGAGGTGATTCGCATGGCACAAGCTGACGACAAGATTCTGCATGGATATCTCAAACGTCTGGATGAAGGCAAGACTCAGGATTTCTCAAAGGATGCACTGGGTACACTCAGGTTTCGAGGAAGGATATGCGTACCTGAGCAAGCATATTTGAGGAAGAAAATTTTGGTAGAAGCACAGGAATCCTCATATTCGATACAACCAGGCAGCACTAAAATGTACGAAGTCCTTCGACAGATATTTTGATGGAATGGAATGAAAAGGGAAATCGCATATTTTGCCGCTTGTTGTGACATCTGCAACAAAGTAAAGGCGGAACACCAGAAACCCACTGGACTTCTCCAACCTCTACCCGTCTCGCAATGGAAATGGGATGATGTCTGCATGGACTTTATCATCGCTCTACCCAGGACTCACCGAGGCAATGATGCTATATGGGTCATAGTGAACACGCTGACTAAAGTGGCTCACTTTATTCCCATCTGCACCACCTTTCGCTCTGATCAACTTGCAAAGTTATACGTATCCCGGATTGTCAGTCTGCATGGAGTGCCAAAAACAATCACTTCGGACCGAGGTTCGTTGTTTACCTCTGCATTCTGGTCCCGACTCCATCAAGCTTTGGGGACCGCTCTCAAATATAGCACCGCCTATCATCCACAAACAGACTGTCAGACCGAGCGGGTAAATCAAATCCTTGAAGATATGCTTCGAGCATGTGCCTTAGCCCATGGACCGAAATGGGAAGATTGTCTGCCATATGCGGAATTCTCATACAACAACAATTTTCAAACCAGTCTTAAAATGTCAGCGTTTGAAGCTTTGTACGGCCGTAAGTGTTGCACTCCATTAAATTGGTCTCAAACCATAGACAGCCGTATCTTCGATACTGATCTGGTATTAGAGGCAGAGAAACAAGTCAAGGAAATTCGAGATAGACTACAACTGGCTAAGTCACAACAGAAAAGTTATTATGATGCCAAACATCGGCAAGGCAGTTTTGAACCTGGTGAACACGTGTATCTCTCAGTCACACCCATGAAGGGAGTCAAGAGATTTCAGACCCAAGGCAAATTGGCAACAAGATATATTGGTCCGTTCCCGGTCATGACACAAGTTGGCACAGTAGCTTATCAGTTGGAATTGCCACCAAAATTGTCGGAAGTACACAACATGTTCCATGTATCACAGCTGAGAAGGTGTATTTCACCACCCAAGAAGAGGACTGATATGTAAGAAATTGAGCTTGCCAAAGATTTAACATATGAGGAGAGACCGTTCAGAATCTTGGATGAGGCAGAAAGGGTCACACGCAGGAAAGCGATCAAATTTTACAAGGTCCAGTGGGAGCATCACACCGATGAAGAAGCAACCTGGGAAAGAGAGGAATTTTTAAGGACAACCTACACAAAATTGTTTTCCCAAGCAACTGAATCTCGAGGACGAGATTCATCTTAAGTGGGGGAGGTTTGTGACAGCCTGGATTTGCCTTCTCTTTTTTTCCGGACTGTCATTTGCATTTGCTTTGGATTTGGAGTTTTGAATCAATTCAAATGGACTCGAACACTTGGACCTACCCTTGATTTTCACCCAAGTGACCCATCCACCTCTCACTCACCTTTCTTTCTCTGAAAAACTCCAACAAAAGCCCAAGGAATATTTTATCATAAAAGAAAAATATTCATTTTCTTCCCTGAAAATCACTTCAGAGAAGTATGCTCCAAAGTAACCCCTAGATTTCTTGCTCCAAAAATCCTGAATAAATTCAAAAATCGGCAATGAAGAAAGCTTCAACCATTCATGTTCCAACTCTGACCCATGACAGCGGCGACAATGTTTTTGTTGCAATCGTTGTTGTTTTTGCTACGACCCATGATGAATTTTGCTACAACTCTTTTCTCATGGTTGACATAGTGCTACAAGCAAGGCGACGAGCATGAAGGGATGTTGTGGTGGGATGTTGTGAATTACGGCGACGAGGTCTAGAGTACATCGGCAGGCGGCACCGTGCCGTGTCGGCGACGACGAGAACTGCGGCGACCAAAACAGCGGTGTTGCAACCTTGGGGGCGGCGTGGCCATGGCGCGCAACATCATTGGGGGTGGGGGCTGGTCCACTGCCAGCGGCCGGCGCTGCTGCTGGTGGGAGCTGAGCATCGAGCGATTAGGTTTTTGCGACCGTCAGGGGGCGGAGGAAAGGGCTACCTGAGTGACTGCGGGGCCGGGGCGGAGGAATGGGAACTGCACGCATACGACACGGAGTGCAAATTAAGTGGTTATGTGCGCGGGAATCGTGCGGCTACCAAGCGACCGGCTAAAATTTTGGCCAGCGCGGCGACGCCTATCAGCGCCCTTTTTAAAAAGTACAATCAATTTAGCAAAAGTATCTTTTTTTGAAGAAAAAATGATTAGCAAAAGTCATCTGCACTTTTAAAAAACAATTGTAAGTTACAGTTTGTACAAGTTATGAAATTCAAAATTAACTTTAAGTACATTTGGACAAAGTGAGCGTCGATTGTCTATCTACCTCCCAGTCTTTCACGGATGGGTGAATAATTGATGAGAGAAATTACCGATGGTACAGTTGCCCATGTGAGAGTAGAGTGTCTATCTACCTTCCACTTTCGAATGGATGATGTGACAGCCTGGATTTGCCTTCTCTCTTTTTCCGGACTTTCATTTGCATTTGCTTTGGATTTGGAGTTTTGAATCAATTCAAATGGACTTGAACACTTGGGCCTACTGAGGGAGTCCTGGATTAGGGGGTATCCGCACAGCCGGACTATATACATCGTCCGGACAATTGAAGCGTGAAGATACAAGACTCAAGACTTCGGCCCGTGTCCGGATGGGACTCTCCTTTGCATGGAAGACAAGCTTGGCGATCCGGATATTGTGTTTCCTTCCTTGTAACCGACTCCATGTAAACCCTAGCCCTCTCCGGTGTCTATATAAACCGGAGAGGTTGGTCCTTAGAAGGCCGATCACAATTACAATCATACCATCATAGGCTAGCTCTTAGGGTTTAGCCTCTACGATCTCGTGGTAGATCTACTCTTGTACTACCCATATCTTCAATATTAATCAAGCAGGAAGTAGGGTTTTACCTCCATCGAGAGGGCCCGAACCTAGGTAAACATCTGTGTCCCTTGCTTCCTGTTACCATCAGCCTAGACGCACAGATCGGGACCCCCTACCCGAGATCCGCCGGTTTTGACACCGACATTGGTGCTTTCATTGAGAGTTCCTCTGTGTCGTTGCTGCAAGGCTCGATGGCGCCTACAATCATCAGCAACACGGTCTAGGGGGAGGCTATTCTCCCGGACAGATCTTCGTGTTCGGCGGCTTCGCACTGCGGGCCAATTAGCTTGGCCACCTGGAGCAGGTCGACAGCCACGCCCCTGGCCACCAGATTAGGTTCGGAAACTTGAACTGCACGGCGGACGTCCGCGGAGACTTGATCTTCGACGGATTCAGGCCCATGCCAAGAGCACCGGACAGTCATGACGAGCACGGCTTAGACCTGCTGTCGGACAAAGCTCTGGGTATCACCCCCACAGTAGCCTCAGATCTAAATCCGGAGCGGGCTGCTCTGCCTAAAGACGGAGGGCTGGACCCTGTCCCGCAGGCCGCACACTCATCGGTGGTGGAGCCGAACACGGGTCTCACCTCTGTGGTGGCGTGTGACTTCGGACCCCCGGATTCGCATCCGGATGTTGGTTCCTGCCTGCGCACTCCTGAGCCAGTCGAGCCAGGTTGAGCTCCGGTAATGGAGTTCACCGCTGCGGATATCTTCCAGCACTCTCCCTTTGGTGACATGCTGAGTTCGTTAAAAATCTCTCTTTGATAGAAAATTCTGGGCCGAACTATGTCCGGCTCGAGTGGGAAGCAGGCGAAGAAGAAATTCGTTACCCACCCACCACCCACTTCATAGCCACGGTTGATGATTTAACCGACGTGCTTGACTTTGACTCCGAAGGCATCGACAGTATGGACGACGATGCAGGAGAAGATTCAGAATCTACGGGGTGCCGGACTTCTGCCTCGTCACACGACATATACATGGTGGATACGCCCAAGGAGGACGACGGTGACAATCCGGAAGATAAAACCCCCGGGAAAAAGCTAAAGCGATGGCGCAGACGCCGTTCCAAGTCTAGCAACAATAAAAATAGCAGCAAGAGCGCCAGAAGGATCGATACTCCGGTCAACCCCGAAGGCAACCACGACCATACGGAACCAGCGATGGAGCAGGACGAACCAGGTCACGCCGAACACAGTTTGGAGCACACGCCCGAGGATAATGATCCAGAGGGACGAGTTCATCAAACCAGCCCAGGACAAGAAGACAGTCCGGACGATGACGCATTCATCATTCCGGAAGAACGCGTGGAACGAGATAACCTCCACAGAAAGCTTACGACCACAGCGATAAGTCTGAAGAAGCAGAAGCAACGGCTCAAAGCCGCACAGGAGACGCTCAACCGCAGATGGAATAAAGTGCTAGACACTGAAGAAAGATATGGCGACGATCGCCATACAAGGAGCTATCCAAAACGCAAGCTACTGCCAGAATTCAACGACGAGGCCATTCCACCAAAGACTAATACAACCAGGAGGACCAATGTACCACTCCACAACCGCAACGGAACAGCCACCGACACCGCGCACGATCTACGTGAGCACCTCGATAAGAAGGCTGGCGCAGCTAGGTCCATCTCCGGATCTAAAGGACACACCCCGATGAGGGACTATGGTCACCAAAACTACTACGCTAATCAAATATCAGTTTGGAATAAACACCGGACACAACAACAGCCGACCGCATGCCACAATGCGTCCAGATACAGAGGGGATGCTCACCCCTTGTGCTTCACCGAAGAAGTACTGGACCATGAATTCCCACAAGGTTTCAAACATGTGAACATAGAGGCATACGATGGAACGACAGACCCAGGGGTCTGGATCGAGGATTTTATCCTGCATATTCACATGGCTCGTGGGGATGATCTCCACGCCATCAAATACCTTCCCCTAAAGTTGAAGGGACCAGCTCGACACTGGTTGAAAAGCCTCCTCGAAAATTCAACTGGGAGTTGGGAGGAACTCGAAGACGCTTTCAGGGCCAATTTTCAAGGGACCTATGTCCGGCCTCCGGATGCTGACGATTTAAGTCACATAATCCAACAGACCGGAGAGTCCGCCCGCAAGCTTTGGAACAGATTCCTCACTAAGAAGAATCAAATTGTCGACTGTCTGGATACCTAATCCTTAGCGGCATTCAAACACAGCATCCGCGACGAGTGGCTCGCCAGACACCTCGGCCAAGAAAAGCCAAGGACAATGGCAGCCTTAACAAGCCTTATGACCCGCTTTTGCGCGGGAGAAGATAGCTGGCTAGCCCGTAAAGGCACCAGCGACCCCAGCACATCCGAAATAAGGGATGGCAATGGGAAGCCATGGCGTAGTAAAAACAAATGCCAAAACAAGGAAGAGAGCCCGGATAACACAACGGTTAATGCCAGATTCATGGGCTCTCGATCTGATCAGCAAAATAAGCCATTTAAAGGCAGCAAAGAGGGACTGTCTGGTCTGAACAGAGTTCTAGACAGACTGTGCCAAATTCATGGCACCCCTGACAAACCTGTGAACCACACACACAGAGAGTGCTGGGTCTTCAAGCAGGCCGGCGAATTAAATGCCGAACACAAGGGAAGGGATACGCCAAGTGAAGACGAGGATGAACCTCGCCAGCCGAACACTGGGGGACAGAAAAAATTCCCGCTAGAGGTTAAAACAGTGAACATGATCCACGCGATTCACACATCCATGAGAAGGCAAGAACGCGTGCATAGAGACGTGCGTGATGTAGAGCCCATCGTACCCACACCTAGTCACTGGATGACTAGTCCGATCACTTTCGATCACTTGGATGGCCGAACTAGTATTCGGCGCGAAGGATCAGAGGCCTTGGTGCTTGACCCAATAATCGACGGATACCATCTCACCCACATCCTCATGGATGGCGGCAGCAGTCTCAATCTAATATATGAGGACACTGTCCATAGGATGGGGATAGACCCATCCAGAATTATTCAAAGCAACACCACCTTTGAAGGGGTAATACCAGGCGTTGAAGCCTACAGCAGGGGCTCCGTCGTACTGGAGGTAACATTTGGCTCCCCAGGCAACTCCAGAAGCGAAGAACTACTCTTCATCATAGCACCCTTCCAAAGCGACTATCATGCATTGCTTGGAAGAACGGCCTTCGTCCGCTTCAACGCATTGCCGCACTATGGCTACCTTACACTCAAGATGCCCGGTCCACGTGGCATCATCTCTGTCAGTGGAATCACAAAGCGCTCTTCATGCGCAGAGGAACACACGACGGCCCTAGTGGCCGGACTATAAGCGACCTCCAATTTTAGAAAACATGACTGGTCATTAAGACCAAAGACACGGTTAGACGAGTCCGGTAGCCCGGATAAAATTGAACCAGGGCACCGTATATGTAATCCCATAGCGGACACCAGGGGCTGTAAATATTTAATGCAGCCCCACACTTGGCTCAACCTTATTGGTAGGCCAACATCTTACACTTTTACTATCCATCGCATACTTACGTTGTACTCTCTTACGAGTTTTCTTTTTCCATAGAAAACGTTCGCGCGATACCCTTCCAGGATACGGCACAACAGAGACAAAGGCACAGACGTGCAGCAGGGCCCCGTTCAACAAGTTTTTTTTAGATTAAGCCCCTGCGTAAACCTTTTCTATTGCCTCTTGTTGTTTAACCATCCCATGGGTTCCATACCCACAGAGGATACTGCTGTTATTGGCATTTCGCCACGACAGATTAATACACGTACTTGGAAACACAGGGTTTATAACGAATGGGCATTCTTGAATCCATTGTATGTTATAAAGTCCGAACACCTTCAGGAGTGTTCGACGTCATGAGTTTGGCCTTATATGCATCAGCTCCGAATCATGTCTTTGGTCAAACGTTGGGTTTGCCCGGCTCCTGGGTTTGCCGCCTTATGTTCCGTTATTATCGGCTAAGGTGGCCAAAGGAGAACTACTGCGATTGTGCCCTGGTTATTCCGGACGAGCACCTCAGTAGAGAAAGCCGAAAATTGAATGTCATGATACAACGAGAGACTGTTCAACCACTCAAAGACTTATCGGAATCTTTAGGATCCCTCTGCATTAACGAAGGACCGTTTCCCGGTCATGTACAAACCCACTCGTATTCGGATGCAAGCGAAAGTACCAGGGGTTACATAGTAGCCCCACCATTAGACTCCCATGGCTAAGCGAAAGCATTACAACTATATAGTCCGATTGCCTAGTTCAACGTGCGATCACCTCCTTAATGGACCAAGACGTTGGATCAAGTGTGATTATGCATATTTTTTCTCGAACACTCCTGCATTATATGCGTGGGGGCTGAAGCCAACGACTGCTAACTTTCGGATTACATGTATACATATACAAAAAACGGCCGCACAGGAGACACAATAATACTTTTAGGCAAAAAGTATAAATATAGCCTTACAACCAAAATAACATTGTTTTTGCAATGATTCGATTCATCACTCAAACAAGAAATTCTTCGAGCACTGCACCTCTATTAGGCGGGCACCTTCTGTGACCTGCACCAAGTAGTGCTCGGCTGGATACGCCTCCCACCGGATCCTGGGTCGCTATAATGGTGGCCTCCATATCCGTCCAATAGGGCTTAACGCGGGCAAGAGCCATCCACACACCCTCTATGCACGCCGACCTTCTCATAGCATCGATCCGAGGCACGGCCCCAAGGAACTGTTGCACCAAGCCAAAGTAACTGTCCGGCTTAGGCCCCTTCGGCCAAAGATGGTCTATTACAGACCGCATTGCAAGCCCGGACAGCCTGTGAAGCTCTGCTATAGCAGCCATCTTGTAACTCAACGGCAGCGGGCGATTGGGAGCACTAAATTGCGACCAGAAAAGCTTCTCCACTTCCTTATCCCCCTGATCTTCGAAGAACTTGGCAGCGTCAGCAGTACTCTTTGCCAAATCCGGACATGCGTCCGTAGGACTCCAGCGTCCATCCAGGGGAGCGTACTTCGGATCGAAAAACTTCGTCCGCAACAAATAGGAGCCCCCAGCCGCGATTTTTTCGACCTGTTGAAGCTCCTCCCGCGCACCCCTGATCTCGGTCCGTATTTCCTTGGTGGCATTAAGTGCCTTGTTCAGATCGGCCGAACTATCATTATGCTCCTTTTTAAGGAGCTCATACCGGTCAGCGGCATTTTTTAACTCCACAGCCATTTCGGCCATCTTTTCCTCGCTTCGGCGATGAGTAGCCTGCTCGGCTCTCAATTCCTCGGCCGCCTTTAGGGCAGCCGCACTGCTAACCCGAGCTTGTTCCTTGGCCTGGGCAAGTTCCGCCCTCAGGGCCTCCACGGCAGCAGAACCATCTGCAGTCCAAACATAC
The DNA here is from genome assembly GCF_002162155.2 of Triticum dicoccoides. Taxonomy (NCBI): domain Eukaryota; kingdom Viridiplantae; phylum Streptophyta; class Magnoliopsida; order Poales; family Poaceae; genus Triticum; species Triticum dicoccoides. Next base: position 323,052,397 of record NC_041381.1, read on the forward strand.
TACATTAATATCATGTCGCCTTCATATTTTCCTATATAAAAGAAGGCACAACACATACCTTATGATTTGTCCAGCCGCTCGTTCACCAGCGTGATATCGGCATCCGATCCAATCTGCCTTGTTAGTTTGGCAACTTCAACGGACTGGCCGGTGGCCGGACCCACAGTTACCTGCACATATTTGCAGCACAATTATTGGTTTATGATCCCCCGTTTGCCGCCTAGGGCGGGAAACCAGAGTCTCAGGGGCTACTACCTATATGGAGCACACCTAGCACGTGCCTCACAGCCAAAAAATAGTGTATTCTTCACTACATACCAGAAAGCCTCTGAGCAGGCTTGTAAATGCTTCATTCAAACTGTTTGTAGCGGATGAAATCTTCTTGAGCACCACGCTCATTAATGAACGGTGCTCCTCCGAGAGCGCATCTCGCTCCAGTAGGCCTGTCAGTACGTCCGGCCGGACATTGAACTGTGCTGGACCCTTCCCATCGCCCCCCATGGGAGCCAAACACTCCGGGCTCAGGGCGGCTGATGCATTGGCTTCCAGCTTTGGTAGATCCGGACTCCTCCGTGATGACACCTCGGTGTTGTCCGCTTCATGAGTCGGAGAGGCGGGTGGGGTCTCGCTCTCCATCATCTTCGGAGGAAGATCCCCCAAAGACGAACTCTGTTGAGAAGAGCTGCTAGCCGGATTGTAAAAGACGAATCCCGGTTATTGATCTAGGAGGAACATAGTACCTTCAAATTAACGATTGACTTACTTCTCGGTGGAGGGCTGGCCCGTTGGCGGGAACGGCGCGGTGAGAGTGCCCGTTGGGGCAAGGACCCCTGGGGATACCTTTTTGAAAGTGCTAGTTATCGACTAGAGGGGGGGTGAATAGGCGATTTTTGTGAAAGTCTTCAAAACATGGAAGTTTCCAAGACAAATAGTAGAAATGGCCTAATTGATATGCAGCGGAAGATAAACTACAATGAGCAAACCATAGTCAAGTATGCAATGATGTGAAAGAACAAGACTAATAGCAGCTTAGTAGCAAGGATGAGGATGGAAGATATTATGAAGCCAATCAACGATAGTAGTCAAGCAATGAAGTCAAGCAGGTACATCTGATAGGCAATGACTTCGAGAAGACAAACTCTAAGTAAACGGAGGGAGGGGATAGAACCAGTCACTTGTTGAAGACACAGGATTTGTCTGACCAGTTCCAGTTGCTGTGACAACTGTACGTCTGGTTAGGGAGGCTGAGATTCAACTCAGAAGACCGTGTCTTCACCTTATTCCCCTTGAGCTAAGGACACACAGTCCTCGCCCAATCACTCTGGTAAGTCTTCAAGGTAGACTTCCGAATCTTCACAGACTTTGTTCACTGGCAATCCACAATGACTCTTGGATGCTCAGAACGCGACGCCTAACCGGCTGGAGGATTCACAGTCCTCAAGTGTAATAAGTCTTCAGGTCACACAGACAGAAAGACTTCAGTGATGCCTAACACTCTTTGGCTCTGGGTGTTTGGGCTTGGTCCTCGCAAGGATTTCTCTCTCTCAAAGGCTTCGAGGTGGGTTTCTCTCAAACGACAAAAGCCGTGCACTAACTCTGAGCAGCCACCAATTTATGGTGTAGGGGTGGGCTATTTATAGCCACTAGGCAACCCGACCTGATATGTCTGAAATGACCCTGGGTCACTAAGGAACCGACACGTGTTCCAACGGTCAGATTTCAAACACACACGGCAACTTTACTTGGGCTACAAGCAAAGCTGACTCATCCAGCTCTGGATAAGATTTGCTCTCATTGTCTTTGCTCAAAGACATAGGATTTGGGTTGAGCATCACTTCAGTCATTCTGACTTTGTTCAATTGGACCCCACTTAAGAGTACGGTGGTTCCTATGACTCAACAAAGAAGAAAAGGAACCAACGAAACGACACAGTCTTCGCGCTCCATAGTCTTCACTCAATGTCTTCTCATGTCATAGTCTTCAATATGAATATCTTCACATACCACCATTGTCGTCAATGTCTTCATACATTTTTAGGGGTCATCTCCGGTAGGTAAACCGAATCAATGAGGGACACTACCTGCGTTATCCTGCAATTCTCACAAACGCATTAGTCCCTCAACCAACTTTGTCGTCAATACTCCAAAACCAACTAGGGGTGGCACTAGATGCACTTACACTTTTTCCCCGGTTTAGGCATCTCCGCCTCCAAGTCTTCGGAGGCAGCCCTCTTTTTCCCGCGCGGGGAGGAGGCCTTAGCCTCCCCCTCCCAACTATACTCCTTAGGGGAGGTAAAAATTCCCCTGGTTTGGATGCGTAGCGTGTGGAGTTCGGCTTCTTCGTTCTTCCCCTTGTCCTTCCCTAAGGGCATTCTGCTGAGTACCGGGTCAAGCATCTTGGCCATGGTGGGACCAGGCGAGCCTTTGAAAAGTGGCGCACGGACACCTGATTCTCTCCGCCTTGTTGAGACATTGCTAGCCATGGATGAATTTCAGAATAAACAATTGTGACAAATACAAAACAAGGTGTCCAGTGTCAAGGTTACTTACTTGGGTATCTAGGCGATTGCAGCTTAGGCCCGCATCCTTGGTGGTGTCCGGACACTCTACTTTCAGTCCGAAGAATAATTTGCACATTCCTTCGAGCTTCAAGCCGAAGAAGTGCTTGACAGTCCGCGGACCCTCCAGATTAAACTCCCACATCCGGAGAGGCCGGCGTTGGCACGGCAACATCCGTCGGATTAACATCACTTGCATTATGCTGATGATGTTAATGTCCCTCTCAAGAAGCTCTCGAATGCGATTCTGCAGTACTGGTACATCACCAACGGGCCCCCAATTCCGTCCTATGTCGGTCCAAGATGCCAACTGTGACGGAGGGCCCGAGCGGAACTCGGGGGCGGCTACCCACTTTGTGCCCCTGGGAGCCGTAATATAAAACCACCTCCGCTGCCATACATCGGATACTTCTGGGAAAGAACCCTCTAGCCATGGGGCATCAGCGTTCCTGCTTATTATGGCACCTCCGCACTCTACATGTTGCCCCTCGATCATATTTGGCTTCACATTGAAGGTCTTGAGCCATAAGCCGAAGTGTGGAGTGACGTGAAGAAAAGCCTCGCACACGATAATGAACGACGAGATATGGAGGATAGCGTCCGGAGCCAGATCATGAAAATCCAACCCATAGTAGAACATGATCCCCCTCACAAAGGGGTCGAGGGTGAAGCCCAAGCCACGGAGGAAGTGAGGGACAAACACGACACACTCATTGGGCTCCGGTGTGGGGATGATCTGCCCAGGAGCAGGAAGCCTGTGCTGCATGTCGGCGGTCAGGTATCCGACCTCCCTGAGCTTCGCGATGTCTTGCTTTTGAATCGAGGAGGCCACCCACCGGCCTTGAGGGTCAGATCCGGACATATTGGGGGATCTAGGATGTTGGAGCTTAGGTTTTGGGTGTTAGAACTCGAGGTGCGAGAAGGTACGAGGAAGGTGGAAAAGAGGCATAGGCCTCGACACCTTTATAAAGGGGGTGAATGTCAAGAGTCCTCGGTGTGACCGTTTGAGGCTTATCTAAAACACACGGAGTTATACCAACGGCCGTCGTGGGGTCACGCACGCCCGTATTAATGGAAAATCCCGTAATAAGAGGAACACGATCTTTGCCTCGATGAGACGTGCCAATAAAACCACCTCGCAATACGAGTCGAGGTGGGGCAAGAAATGCCGGTTCACGTTGGACCAGGCCACTATGCAAGGGCACGACGTACGAAGATTGCCAGCGAATCAGAATTATGCTATGGTACGTGAAGATCATCTTGCAGATCCGGACACGGTCTACGTGTTCGATAACCACTTTGGAGTATTCAGAGAAGGAACCCGCCTTGCAATGCCGAAGACGATACTGCGTGCCGGACTCATCATCATTGAAGCCTGGTTCAGGGGCTACTGAGGGAGTCCTGGATTAGGGGGTATCCGGACAGCCGAACTATATACATCGTCCGGACTTTTGAAGCGTGAAGATACAAGACTCAAGACTTCGGCCCGTGTCCGGATGGGACTCTCCTTTGCGTGGAAGACAAGCTTGGTGATCCAGATATTGTGTTTCCTTCCTTGTAACCGACTCCATGTAAACCCTAGCCCTCTCCGGTGTCTATATAAACCGGAGAGGTTGGTCCTTAGAAGGCCGATCACAATTACAATCATACCATCATAGGCTAGCTCTTAGGGTTTAGCCTCTATGATCGCGTGGTAGATCTACTCTTGTACTACCCATATCTTCAATATTAATCAAGCAGGAAGTAGGGTTTTACCTCCATCGAGAGGGCCCGAACCTGGGTAAACATCTGTGTCCCTTGCTTCCTGTTACCATCAGCCTAGACACATAGATCGGGACCCCCTACCCGAGATCTGCCGGTTTTGACACCGACACCTACCCTTGATTTTCACCCAAGTCACCCATCCACGTCTAACTCACCTTTCCTTCTGTGAAAAACTCCAACAAAAGCCCAAGGAATATTTTTCATAAAAGAAAAATATTCATTTTCTTCCCTGAAAATCACTTCAGAGAAGTATGCTCCAAAGCAACCCCTAGATTTCTTGATCCAAAAATCCTGAATAAATTCAAAAATATTCTTTGAACCCTAGGGCACCTTGTTGAGCAAGAATATTGCATAACGTTTTGGAATATTTTTGCTACAGAAAATCATTTCTGTTCTGGACAGAATGATCACTTTGCACATCAAGTATATTTTTGCTTGGTCTTTTGGGGCTGATCTTTCCTGAGCTTGATTACCCTCCTAAGAGATTGCTAAACCCCAAAGCACAGCCTTTAGTTCTCACTAAATTTTTCTCAGTGAAACTCACAAGTTTCTGTCCAGAAACTTGCCAGGAAGAAAGCCACTCCCACAGTTCACCTGTGACCCAGCCAACCGCGCAAAACAACGAAAACCACTAAGGACTACCTGCCAGACATGGTGTTTGTTCTTAGCTCAGCCTGATGCCAAAGTTCACGCGGTGACCACGTTCGTCCAAGGGGGTTGGCATGTGGCCGACGCGCACTATGGTGCGATAGCTCCTCTGTTTTGCGTGTGCTCGCTGCCCAGGCTGCCGCACCTTGCCAAATCGTGCCCCAACCCTCATTTGCACCTCATTAACTCCACCCTGGTGCTCGCCAACGCCGAAGCTTGCCGCAGCAAGCACGAGCACGCACTACAAGAAATATGTCAACTTGTGACCTTGACTATTGGTCACTGAATGGTCATTGTTTTTCATTTGTGACCTTTTTGTGACCAAAAACTAAAGGTCAAAAGTTGGCGGTCGTAAACTAAAATTAACGACCTTCTTTGGGATAAGGTCGTAGACGTTTACGACCAAAACAGAAGGTCGATGAAATCATGACCTTTTGTTTTGGTCACTAGTTGTCTGCCCAGGCCACGTCGGATCCAACGTGGCAAGCTGACGTGGCAAAATTGCAACCAATTGAATTGATCGTTGGTAAGATTCAATCCGGTCCAATTAGGTGTTCTACATGGGCCAAGCCCATTAATTCAGCCAATTTAATATTATTTTTCCTATTAATTCTGGTCAGCCACATGGGCCAAGCCCAAAAAATCAGCATTTTTATATTCACAATTCGGCCTCTTTATATTCTGGTCGTGGCCTTTTAATATTCAATTTCTTATTATTTTTGCCCTTCTCTAACGAGGTTTTTCCATTAAATAAACAACTCGAGTCCAACTTTGTCTGGGCCATGGCCGATTCAAGCCCAGTACTATTTTCTGTCATATTCAACCCATAGCAATTAGCATGTACACAATTTCAATATCATCATGTCATTTAAAGCACCATTTACACAGGGAATACAACATTTAATTACACATGAATACATCATCTACACAATTTGTCTTAACTTACTACATCACATTGTTCAACTCGTATTAGCACATCTGGCACTGTCCTACAAGAAAATAACATTGTTCAACTCGTACAAGTAGTACAAACTTCATTGTTCCCTCTGATGTGCTCTAGATGCGACAACTTGCCTTCCTACAAGAACATAACATTACATGAATCGATCAATCAAGGAGGAAAGGGAAAAAATAGGCTCAAAGCATCACACACACAAATAATAACATAATACATTAATGTATAATGTAATAAAAAATATATAATCAGGGCAATTTCTAGCCAACATGCGTACATGAATCAGAGTAGAACTAGCAAGAGGTATAATTAGTGGCAAACAACAAGTATCAGTCAAAGCAGTACCAAGTAACAGGCAGCAAGCTCTCAAACATGCAATGCTAATGTTTTGGCACAATTGCTAGAAGTACATGTTATTTTTGCAAAGTGAGTAAGAGCTATGATATTTTCCTACATGTACTTTCTGATTTTCTTAGTCATATAGTGATCTACTCATTTTAGTTCTATCTACTCACCCCATTCACATGCAAAATAAGAAGTTGGTGTAGAACGCCATCTTAACCACATTCACAGCAACGGAAGCAACATAAACTGGTGTAGAGAAAGAGGCATCAGCAAGGAGGCGCAAGCTCCACCCTTGCATCTGGTGGCACCTGCAGGGAGGGAGAGAGACTAAGAAGCAAGCAAATAAAAAATGAAGTTCAGGGCAACCAAGCAAGCAAATAAAACAGCTAGTAAAAAAAGCAAATTAGTTGCCATCTCACAGCAAAAGGTGGATAAATCAGTTGTCATATCATAGCAAAAGGTGGATATATCAGTTGCCATCTCACAACAAAAGGCAAATTAGCTATGCAAGGGACAAACAACGTATTTTAAGAACACAATACAATGGCTCAATGCCTGAAGCTTTTTCGCTTACGATAGGAGATTTTACAAAAAAGAATACAAGATGCCTCTGAACAGGAGCAGAGCAGGTCTAGAGCACTTATGTCAATGCTTCCCATACAATTTATTTAACTCATAGGTTTACATTAATTGAAATAATCTGGGACAGTTCAACAACAAAATGTGAAGCAAATAGCATTTTCAGTTCAGTAACATGTTGTACATACAATATGAGCAGCACAGGACAGTAAAAACAGTGAGAAAAGCTAAATGAGTTGCTTTAACTCTAACTAGTTGGTAACAAATTGACATAATCTGGGACTGTTCAACAGATCAAAATGTGAAGCTAACATATGAAGCCAGCAACAGATCAAAATACAGTAGTTGCAGCTACACCTAAACTAGAGCAGTTACGAAATCATCACATATGTAGTTGGCAGGAGGAAGAAGCGATAGATCAAGGAAATTGTCTCACCAGCAGCAACAGCGAGCAACGGGCGAAGTTGAGGAGGGTCAGCGGCAGGAGCAACTCAAATATGTGGTCGGGGAAGACAGCCGGCAGCAGGTCCGTCGCATCATGTGAATCCATCCATTGGTAGAAATCATAATTAAATCATCATCATTGACATGGCAGAATGGGCGTGCAAAGAAATTATTTACAGGATATACAAAGCAACTACATGTTGATATGATTGGATTGTATGCACGGCGGATTTGTAATACTTAGTGTGAGTGCTGCTAGTCAATAAAGATGGGATTCATAGGAAAACAAAAATAATCAATCAACAGTCACCATACGTATGTGCATAATAATTGTACATATATAATCTGAATTGATTTCTTTCTTAAAAAATATATTATCAACATGGCTAGAGACTATATAGATGGTCTACTCTAGTATGTAGGTACATGTGCATCCATCTTTTGCATGCCGGCAATCAGGCTGAGAAAGCTAGACACAAAAATACTAGCAAGTATATATACTGAGAAAGCTAGACACAAACATAACCGCCTAGCTTTGGTAAGGTACATGGCTTTATTTCACTCACTGCAGGAAAGTGGGCTGCTCTTGTCTAGTGTGGTGATTGCCTCTTGAAACGAAAGCTTAGCTCATAAGTAAAGGAGGAGATTGTCAAGTTAGGACTGAAAGAACATCTTAAGCAATTTGAGGCCCTGTTCGGAGACCCGCCACTCCACTACTCCGCTCCTGGAGCTGGGGTTAAAAGGCACAGAGCTGGGAAACAGATGCTCCCCAGCTCCTCATATTTTTAGGAGCTGGAGTGACTCCAAACAAGGCCTAAATATCATCTTACTGTTATAACTATGTGTTTATAAACCACATGGCAGGCACCTATCATTTTGCACATACACACACCAACAGAAACAAAGGCAGGGGGATATGTTCATATTGCAAAAATTAGATATGCATACACAGCTTGACTTGACTAGCAGTGGATGTGTTCATAGGGCATCCAAGAGGAATGTTCTTTGCAATCTTCATGTGTTAAGTTGGGATGATAGCAAAGGAAAAACCCTTGCATACGTGTATGTATTTACTGTTGATTAATGCACCACCACACCATTGCCACATACTGCTAGCCACTGGTATTATTAGTAACGATTCATAGATAAGCAACTTCTAATTCAACTCGTCATGCAAAATCGTGAGGCAGCAAATAGCTGCAGCAGTGGCATCAGAGGCTAACTTGACAGCAATGCAACGGCGATGGGATAAGCAATAGCCAGTTCATACAGCGGTACGGCACATATCGCATCAAGCAGCACGGCGAAAGGGGGGGTAGGGGAAGTACCAGCGGCTCGGGGCGGGCGGGGGCAGAGCTCGAGGTCGAGGAGCGTGGGCGGACGGGGGCGGAGCTCGAGGTCGAGGAGCACGACCGCCGTTATCTACGCCAGCTCGCCCCTGCGCTAGCTCAAGGTCGAGGTCGAGGAGCGCGAAGTGCTTCAGGAAGAGTGCCTCCACCTAGTCCGACAGATCAAGAACCTATCAAAATTCCATGGCATATAGACACATCAATTCATTCTGTTTGTGTGTCTTGTAGGTCTGAAACTCTTGAAAGAATTTGTAAGACGACAATACCTTGTCCGACGTGCTGAACGACGACCTCTTCACCTTCTGCAAGAAAAGGTCTGTTGGTCGCTGCTGCTCCGACACCTGAGAGAGCATTTACGTGTCAGTTACGGACATCAAATTACACATCAGTTTAATCAGATGCATCAATTTTGTTACAAGCTTTTCTTCAGAGCTGGCCTAGTCTATTGCTACTACTGCAGTACTATCGGTGCACATCACTGTAGTCTACATCTGCAGCTTCCCATTCACTAGAACCACACAGATCACTAGCTGTGCTATTTGATAATAATTGATAGTATTCTTTAATAATCATAACAAAAATTACATCTAATATCAGGTACCATTGATGCACTAAACCCCTCCCACCAGCTTGACCCTAAGCAGCAAATTAGTAGAAAGCCTTATTGTGCATGACCTATAGCATAGGACAGTGAGCAACTACAGCGAAGGCACTACACAGACATGACACATTGCCACTAGTGCAGCATCAACATCAGTGGCAGATCTGGGATAGGGTGGTCCGGTCCCTCGCCCGCGCTTGCACCCTGACGAGCGCTTGCATGCACTTGACCGTGACAGCCAGCTGCCTGCGCACACGACGACCGTGCACCAACACCTGCAGCCCTCCTGGCCTGCACGAGCACCCGAATGATGTCAAGTAGCATGCAGGCTTGATAGCCACAATTTTCATGTCACAATTGCACGTTTGCAGCATAAATTTTGATATGAGCATAATTTTACATAATGATATGAGCAGGACGTCAACAATTGATGGGGCAATCTAACCATAAGAATAAAGGAGAAACCAAATATGCACATGGGTAAAACGGATCAAAACTTACATCATCCAACAACAAATTGTAGTGGTAATAACCAGAGTCGAATGGAATCTGCATAACAATAGGCGAAGAACATTAGTTAATAGGTTATACAAAAATTAATGGCTGCATATAAACGAGTGCAAAAGTAGACGCATCTGAGAATCTGACAGAGTCCAAGGTTCTCCAGGCACACGCAAATTCGTCTTTACTGAATAATGAACCTAGAATGAAGAATACATTGACACATAGCACGGACCATGGACAAACGTTGGTATGTAACCTGTCTACTCAGTAGGTGCCAATTTAGATGCACTAAATCGACACCAACTTGAGCGAACTGGTGGTATGTGCAGAAACAGCGAAACATTGCAAAAGCTCCTCTTTTCCCAAATTGTGTGGTGAGGAACCAGCCTATACCCCCAATTCATCCTGCGGAGGCAACTAGCGGCAATGACTCGAAGCATTAGCACACAACATCGCCCCGACGATCCAGACACTCTCTCTAGACTCTACCAAGCCCCCGACCGGACATCACGCGATGCTCTACAAAACACCGCAGCCGGAATCGGATTGTCGGTGCGAGGCGAGCGAGCGACCTACCAGGAAGCCGCGGAAGGTGGTCTGGATGCGGATGGCCGCCCACTCGTGCCTAATGATGCAGAAGTCCTTGGGCGGCGCGTGCACCATGGTCGCGATGATGGAGTTGAGCACGTCGGCGGCGGTGGAGGACGACTCGGTGATCTCCGAGGCGGCCGCTAACGCGGCGACCTCTGCCTGCCCGATGAGCTCCGACACCGGGGAGAAGCAGCCCCCTCCCTGCAGCAGCTGCTGGCCGCTCTCCGCTAGTGTGTAGCCCACTGCTCCTGGGTTGCGCCCCTCCCAGTCGACCTTGAGGCCGGAGAGAGACGGATCTCGCAGCTATGGATCTGCAAGGAGGGGAGGGGGAGGCCCGGCGGTGAGCTGTGGTCGGAGGATGTGGTCTGAATCGGTGAGAAGGGGGCGGGGGCGACGGCGGCGGCGGGAATGGATCTAAATCAGGGAAAGGGGAGAGAGGAGTGGAGAGTTAGGGTTTGGGCTGCGGTTGGGTGTGAGGGCGAGGGTTTGGGTAGTTGGGCTATCGTTGGATGCAGAAGTATCCGACGGTGCTAGATGCATGATCCGCGTGATATGCCCATGGACCAATCAGAACGCAGCAAACAATGTAATGACCTTATGACCATATAAATTGGTCATAATCTATTAAAGATATGTTTTTCATGAAATAGTCATTTTCCATTTTTCAGTGCTCAAAATGAGTTGTTTTGTGAAGGACATACCATATATTTGTTGCAAAATTGGACCAAAACAATTTCTAAAATACTAGGCCATATTTAATACACAATTGACCAAATGGTTGGGTCCCAAAAGTTTTGATCAACTCTCGTAAAAAATACAAATTTATGTCGATTCATCTGGAAGTAGGTCAAATTTGAACTGCAACTGCCTCATATTTTGCTCTTTATTTATTCCAAAAATCATTTCTAGGTACATAAGTATCTATGTAATCAGAGAAATACCAAAAAAGTTCCAAGACTCAACCACTAGTTAGGAACGGTCATTCCCGCCGTTTTGACCGCATTTTCAAACGGCCATAAAAAATTCAAAAACAAATCAAAAAATTGGAAAACCTTCACATTCTGTCGTTATATCTGACCAAGTTACCAGCAAAAATTATAAACTTGTAATACGACAATTATTTTTAAAAAAGTGTTCTCAGAAATGAGCTATCAAGTGTGAAGATTCATGGCTTTCAAGCCAAATTATCAATCTTATGGCCACATTCATGACATAGCTCTTTCAAATGATCTCATACTATGCACAATGGTGCACCTTGTAATGGTAAACAATGTTGCCTAAGGAAGTTTTCATGTTCGTTGGACGAAAAACTCATTTTCCATTTTTTTCGAGTGCCCAAAATGAGTTTTTTTTGTGAAGGGCCTACCATATATTTGTTGCAAAATTGTACCAAATCAATTTTATAAAATACTAGGACATATTTAATGCACAACTGACCAAATGGTTTGGTGTAAAAGTTTTGATCCACCTCTCGTGAAAAAGACAAATTTCCGCCGATTCAGTTGGAAGCGGGTCAAATTTGAACTGTAGCTACCTCGTAGTTTGCTCCTTATTTTTTCCAAAAATCATTTCTAGGAACATAAGTATCTATTTAATCAGAGAAACACCAAAAATTTCCAAGATTCAACCACTAGCTAGGAACGGTCATTCCCGCCGTTTTGAGCATATTTTGAAACGGGCATAGAAAATTCAGAAAAAAATCAAAAAATTAGAGAACCTTCCCATTGTGTCATTACATGTGACCAAGTTTCCAGCAAAAATTATAAACTTGTAATACGCCAATTATTTTAAAAAAGTGTTCTCAGAAACGAGCTATCAAGTGTGAAGATTCATGCGTTTCAAGCCAAATGATCAATCTTATGGCCACATTCATGACATAGTTTGTTCAAATGATCTCATATTGTGCACAAGGGTGCATCTTGGAATGGAAAACAATGTTGCCTAAGGAAGTTTTCATTTTCTTTGGATGAAAAATTCATTTTCCATTTTTTTGAGTGCCCAAAATGAGTTTTTTTGTGAAGGACCTACCATATATTTGTTGGAAAATTGTACCAAATCAATTTTCTAAAATACTAGGACATATTTAATGCACAATTGACCAAATGGTTGGGTGTAATTTTTTTTGATCCACCTCTCGTGAAAAAGACAAATTTCCGCCGATTCAAGTGGCAGCGGGTCAAATTTGAACTGCAGCTACCTCGTAGTTTGCTCTTTTTTTACCAAAAATCATTTCTAGGTACATAAGTATCTATTTAATCAGAGAAACATCAAAAAAATTCCAAGATTCAACAACTTGCTAGGAACGGTCATTCCCGCCGTTTTGACCGTATTTTGAAACGTGCATAAAAAATCACAAAATTCAAAAAATTGGAAAACCTTTGCGTTGTGTCATTACATGTGACCAAGTTTCCAGGAAAAAATATAAACTTGTAATACACCAATTATTTTAAAAATTTGTTAAACGAGCTATCAAGTGTGAAGATTCATGGCTTCCAAGCCAAATGATCAATCTTATGGCCACATTCATGGCATAGTCTGTTCAAATGATCTCATATCGTGCACAGGGGTGCATCTTGGAATGGCAAACAATATTGCCTAAGGAAGTTTTCATTTTCTTTGGACGAAAAATTCATTTTCCATTTTTCGAGTGCCCAAAATGAAATTTTTTTGTGAAGAACCTACCATATATTTGTTGCAAAATTGGACCAAATCAATTTTCTAAAATACTAGGCCATATTTAATACACAATTGACCAAATGGTTGGGTCCCAAAAGTTTTGATCCTCCTCTCGTGGAAAAGACAAATTTATGTCGATTCATTTGGAAGTAGGTCAAATTTGAACTGCAACTGCCTCATATTTTGCTCTTTATTTAGTCCAAAAATCATTTCTTGGTACATAAGTATCTATTTTATCAGAGAAATACCAAAAAAATTCGAAGACTCAACCACTAGCTAGGAACGGTCATTCCCGCCGTTTTGACCGCATTTTCAAATGGGCATAAAAAATTCAAAAAAATTCAAACAAATTGGAAAACCTTCACATTGTGTCATTATATGTGACCAAGTTACCAGCAAAAATTATAAACTTGTAATACGACAATTATTTTAAAAAAAGTGTTCTCAGAAACGAGCTATCAAGTGTGAAGATTCATGGCTTTCAAGCCAAATTATCAATCTTATGACCACATTCATGACATAGCTCTTTCAAATGATCTCATACTGTGCACAAGGGTGCATCTTGGAATGTCAAACAATGTTGCCTAAGGAAGTTTTCATTTTCGTTGGACGAAAAACTCATTTTCCATTTTTTTGAGTGCCCAAAATGAGTTTTTTTTTGTGAAGGACCTACCATATATTTGTTGCAAAATTGTAACAAATAAATTTTCTAAAATACTAGGACATATTTAATGCACAATTGACCAAATGGTTTGGTGTAAAAAGTTTTGATCCACCTCTCGTGAAAAAGACAAATTTCTGCCGATTCAGCCAGAAGCGGGTCAAATTTGAACTGTAGCTACCTCGTAGTTTGCTCCTTATTTTTTCCAAAAATCATTTCTAGGTACATAAGTATCTATTTAATCAGAGAAACACCAAAAAAATTCCAAGATTCAACCACTAGCTAGGAACGGTCATTCCCGTCGTTTTGAGCATATTTTGAAACGGGCATAGAAAATTCAAAAAAAATCAAAAAATTAGAGAACCTTCCCATTGTGTCATTACATGTGACCAAATTTACAGCAAAAATTATAAACTTGTAATATGCCAATTATTTTAAAAAAGTGTTCTCAGAAACGAGCTATCAAGTGTGGAGATTCATGCCTTTCAAGCCAAATGATCAATCTTATGGCCACATTCATGACATAGTTTGTTCAAATGATCTCATATTGTGCACAAGGGTGCATCTTGGAATGGCAAACAATGTTGCCTAAGGAAGTTTTCATTTTCTTTGGACGAAAAATTCATTTTCCATTTTTTCGAGTGTCGAAAATGAGTTTTTTTGTGAAGGACCTACCATATATTTGTTGGAAAATTGTACCAAATAAATTTTCTAAAATACTAGGACATATTTAATGCACAATTGACCAAATGGTTGGGTGTAAAAAGTTTTGATCCACCTCTCGTGAAAAAGACAAATATCTGCCAATTCAAGTGGAAGCGGGTCAAATTTGAACTGCAGCTACCTCGTAGTTTGCTCTTTATTTTTACCAAAAATCATTTCTAGGTACATAAGTATCTGTTTAATCAGAGAAACACCAAAAAAATTCCAAGATTCAACCACTTGCTAGGAACGGTCATTCCCGCCGTTTTGACCGTATTTTGAAACGTGCATAAAAAATTCAAAAAATTGGAAAACCTTCGCATTGTGTCATTACATGTGACCAAGTTTCCAGAAAAAATTATAAACTTGTAATACGCCAATTATTTAAAAAAAGTGTTCTCAGAAACGAGTTATCAAATGTGAAGATTCATGGCTTCCAAGCCAAATGATCAATCTTATGGCCACATTCATGGCATAGTCTGTTCAAATGATCTGATATCGTGCACAAGGGTGCATCTTGGAATGGCAAACAATATTGCCTAAAGAAGTTTTCATTTTCTTTGGACGAAAAATTCATTTTCCATTTTCCGAGTGCCAAAATGAATTTTTTTGTGAAGGACCTACCATATATTTGTTGCAAAATTGTACCAAATCAATTTTCTAAAATACTAGGACATATTTGATGCACAATTGAAAAAATGGTTGGGTGTCAAAAGTTTTGATCCACCTATGGTGAAAAAGACAAATTTCCGCCGATTGAGTAGAAACTGGGTCAAATTTGAACTGTAGTTGCCTCATAGTTTACTCTTTATTTTTTTTCCAAAAACCATTTATAGTTACATAAGTACCTATTTAATCATAAATACATGGTTTGGTGGTGATATGTCGAGGTTTGGACGGTGGCTGAGGGCCCCAACTCTAGAGCGCGTAAACTCGCATGCCCGCCGCATGGTCACCGCGTGACCGTGGTGTTGCCATGCGTTCTGGGCGGCCTAGGCATTTCTAGTGGGTTGGGAACTCCCCAGGTAGGTGCTAGGAAGAACAATTACAACATAATATTCTCACAAGGAGACCGAACTATGCTCAAACATGAATTAGCAGCCAAGTGTTTGATTAGCGGTACAAAAAATGCACATGGCTAATGGGCGTGATTTTTGGCTGAGGATAATCAGTTACTAAGAAGAATGTCTTCACAAATTTTCAGCTCAAAAGGAGGAGCCTAGGTGGCACTTGCTTTGCAAACTACCACACCGGACATTAATATGAATGTTGAGGCTGGGCTCAAAATAATGAATGGATTGAGCAGAAATTTTGTGGAGGATGGTTATTTGGGCATAGGAAAGCATTGTAAAAAATGGATACCATTTCGACATGCCAAAGTGGTACTTCCTTCACAATGCTTTTCTCTGGGCAGAAACTTCGGAAAATTGGTGAGAGAAATTGGCTGAATGAAATGAGCTCAAATTTGGTGTAGGTAAGTTACATAGGCATATAGAATATGTGGCAAAAATGCAATTCATTAGGATAGGCATAGCTAGTACTTCTTTCACAAAGGTTCTAGGTGGACAAAAACTTTGGAAATATGTCGAGGAAGATTTACTAGGCAAATGGAGCTGAATTTTGTCATGAGGCAATGGTTTGGATAGGAAAGAGTGCCCAAATTTTTTTGAGGGCAACCAAGAATATATAAATAGCACTTCCTTCACAATGCTCTTCTCTGGACAGAAACTTCAGAAAATTAGTGAGAGAAATTGGCTAAATGAAATGAGCTCAAATTTGGTGTAGGTAAGTTACATAGGCATATAGAATATGTGGCAAAAATTCAACTCATTAGGATATGCATAGCTAGTACTTCTTTCACAAAGGTTCTAAGTGGACAAAAACTTTGGAAATTTGCCGAGGAAGATTTACTGGGCAAATGGAGCCGAATTTTGTCATGAGGTAATGATTTGGATAGGAAATAGTGCCCAAAACTTTTGAGGGCAATCAAGAATATATAAATAGCACTTCCTTCACAAAGTGTTTTTCTGAACAGAATAGGAAAATGAATATTGTTGAATTATTTTTGAACTAGGCAAGGAAGGTTTTTTTACATATTTGACGAAGATATGACCCAAAGAATTTATGAGATTTTTTTGGGAATTTTGGGAATGACATAAATATAGGTTGCTTCACAACCTAGGGCAAAAGCTGACACATGGACATGACACATAGGCAAAACTGATGAGGTGGCGCCTAGTCATAGCAACCCACCACAATTTACAAGGTTATGACCATCTATATTGGTCATGATCAGCTAGAAATAAGGCAGCGGACCAGTGCTATCTGCTTTACGACCATTTTGTGTAAGGAAATTACGACCTTTCTGACCAAAATGGTCGTTATAGTTTAGGGTTTGGAGCCCCCCGAACAGCTTTTGACCAATTGGTCTCAAATGGTCATAGATCTATGACCAATTCTTCCAGGGTCACTGACAGAAGGTCACTAGTTAACATATTTCTTGTAGTGACGATGCGGCTAAGGCAACAGTGCGCCCGTGCCCCTGTGCTCGTCGCGTATCGCGCTCCTGTGCTCGTCACAGCTTGCTACAACCCCCGCGTGATCTCCAGCGTCTTCTCCCCCTCCCACTGACGCCATTCGTCACCAAGCAACACCCTAGAGAGCTCCGGCGAGCTCTCGATCCCCGCCTCGGCCTCGCCTATAAATAGAGCTCCCTCGAGCTCGTTTCTCTCCACACACAAACTCAGCACATCTCCACACCACCGTAGGAAACCGCAGCCCGGCTGGGCAGGCCTTTGGCCGCCGTCCCTGCCCCGAGCTCGCCGTGATCCCCGTCCTCTGCCTCCTCCCGTTCCAGAGCTGCTCGAGCTCCACTGAACACTCTGGCGTGTTTGTGGTGGTCCACAGGTGCATGCTGGTGCGATTGGAGCTGCTGGACTGGCCCTACTTCGCCGGAACCACCATCTCCGACGAGCTCCACCCGCTACCGCCGCTGGAGAGCTCTGTTCCGACCCCGTCCGGCCACCCCTAGCCACGCTACGGGTATGGGCAGGTGTGCCTCGACCTCCTCTACAACCCTATCATCCTAGATCTCGTCCTCGGGCACTCCTCGTCGGAGAAAGTGCCATCGCCGCGCCGCCCGACTCTGCTTCTCTCCCCCTCCCCCTCCGGCCTGACCGCTGGGGCCCGCTGTCAGCCACTCAGGCCGCGGACGAAGCGGTATGAGTGGTGGCGCCCAGCTGGTTTATGCCTTCGACGTCACCCCCTCTGGTTTTTCCTTTAATTCAAATTTAGTTCAAATTTGACCAGAACTTTGACTAGCTCTAACTTTTATTCTACAAGTCCAAATGAGTTGATTCTTTTTGCATCCTATTCTTACTGGAAAATCCTAGTAGCACACCCAAGTTGGTATTTTTCTTTGTTGCCTAGAATTTCTGGAAATTTTCAGAAGTGTTCTTGTTATTTTATTTTTGTCATTTGATTTATTTTCAGAAGGTGAAGCTTGTCTTGAAGGCATCCGGGAGGAGTGTGAAGCTCATCTGCACTAAGGCAAGGCACAACAACATTGTCATGGTGTCTTTGCAATATCCATAATTTTCTACTTGAATTTATATGATATTCATTGCATATGGTATTAAAATAAATAATGCTTGTGTTATTTAGTTTGCCATGATCAAAATGCTTAGTTAACAGAAATGAATGCTTGAACTAGTGAGATATAGCTTGAGTAGTTGAACTAAGTAAGTTTGTCATGGCTATAATAAGATGATCATCGGTATTATTTTTCCTATATGTATAATGAGTTTCATTTGATAAATGCAACTAAAGTGATGAGTATAAATAACCAGTAAGAAAGAACCGGAAATGTTGAAAGTTGAGTTTGTGCAAGTAGACCTTTGATCTCATATTGTGCACAAGGGTGCATCTTGGAATGGCAAACAATGTTGCCTAAGGAAGTTTTCATTTTCTTTGGACGAAAAATTCATTTTCCATTTTTTCGAGTGTCGAAAATGAGTTTTTTTGTGAAGGACCTACCATATATTTGTTGCAAAATTGTACCAAATAAATTTTCTAAAATACTAGGACATATTTAATGCACAATTGACCAAATGGTTTGGTGTAAAAAGTTTTGATCCACCTCTCGTGAAAAAGACAAATTTCTGCCGATTCAGCCAGAAGCGGGTCAAATTTGAACTGTAGCTACCTTGTAGTTTGCTCCTTATTTTTTCCAAAAATCATTTCTAGGTACATAAGTATCTATTTAATCAGAGAAACACCAAAAAAATTCCAAGATTCAACCACTAGCTAGGAACGGTCATTCCCGCCGTTTTGAGCATATTTTGAAACGGGCATAGAAAATTCAAAAAAATCAAAAAATTAGAGAACCTTCCCATTGTGTCATTACATGTGACCAAATTTACAGCAAAAATTATAAACTTGTAATATGCCAATTATTTTAAAAAAGTGTTCTCAGAAACGAGCTATCAAGTGTGAAGATTCATGCCTTTCAAGCCAAATGATCAATCTTATGGCCACATTCATGACATAGTTTGTTCAAATGATCTCATATTGTGCACAAGGGTGCATCTTGGAATGGCAAACAATGTTGCCTAAGGAAGTTTTCATTTTCTTTGGACGAAAAATTCATTTTCCATTTTTTCGAGTGTCGAAAATGAGTTTTTTTGTGAAGGACCTACCATATATTTGTTGGAAAATTGTACCAAATAAATTTTCTAAAATACTAGGACATATTTAATGCACAATTGACCAAATGGTTGGGTGTAAAAAGTTTTGATCCACCTCTCGTGAAAAAGACAAATATCTGCCAATTCAAGTGGAAGCGGGTCAAATTTGAACTGCAGCTACCTCATAGTTTGCTCTTTATTTTTACCAAAAATCATTTCTAGGTACATAAGTATCTGTTTAATCAGAGAAACACCAAAAAAATTCCAAGATTCAACCACTTGCTAGGAACGGTCATTCCCGCCGTTTTGACCGTATTTTGAAACGTGCATAAAAAATTCAAAAAATTGGAAAACCTTCGCATTGTGTCATTACATGTGACCAAGTTTCCAGAAAAAATTATAAACTTGTAATACGCCAATTATTTAAAAAAAGTGTTCTCAGAAACGAGTTATCAAATGTGAAGATTCATGGCTTCCAAGCCAAATGATCAATCTTATGGCCACATTCATGGCATAGTCTGTTCAAATGATCTGATATCGTGCACAAGGGTGCATCTTGGAATGGCAAACAATATTGCCTAAAGAAGTTTTCATTTTCTTTGGACGAAAAATTCATTTTCCATTTTCCGAGTGCCAAAATGAATTTTTTTGTGAAGGACCTACCATATATTTGTTGCAAAATTGTACCAAATCAATTTTCTAAAATACTAGGACATATTTGATGCACAATTGAAAAAATGGTTGGGTGTCAAAAGTTTTGATCCACCTATGGTGAAAAAGACAAATTTCCGCCGATTGAGTAGAAACTGGGTCAAATTTGAACTGTAGTTGCCTCATAGTTTACTCTTTATTTTTTTCCAAAAACCATTTATAGTTACATAAGTACCTATTTAATCATAAATACATGGTTTGGTGGTGATATGTCGAGGTTTGGACGGTGGCTGAGGGCCCCAACTCTAGAGCGCGTAAACTCGCATGCCCGCCGCATGGTCACCGCGTGACCGTGGTGTTGCCATGCGTTCTGGGCGGCCTAGGCATTTCTAGTGGGTTGGGAACTCCCCAGGTAGGTGCTAGGAAGAACAATTACAACATAATATTCTCACAAGGAGACCGAACTATGCTCAAACATGAATTAGCAGCCAAGTATTTGATTAGCGGTACAAAAATGCACATGGCTAATGGGCGTGATTTTTGGCTGAGGATAATCAGTTACTAAGAAGAATGTCTTCACAAATTTTCAGCTCAAAAGGAGGAGCCTAGGTGGCACTTGCTTTGCAAACTACCACACCGGACATTAATATGAATGTTGAGGCTGGGCTCAAAATAATGAATGGATTGAGCAGAAATTTTGTGGAGGATGGTTATTTGGGCATAGGAAAGCATTGTAAAAAATGGATACCATTTCGACATGCCAAAGTGGTACTTCCTTCACAATGCTTTTCTCTGGGCAGAAACTTCGGAAAATTGGTGAGAGAAATTGGCTGAATGAAATGAGCTCAAATTTGGTGTAGGTAAGTTACATAGGCATATAGAATATGTGGCAAAAATGCAATTCATTAGGATAGGCATAGCTAGTACTTCTTTCACAAAGGTTCTAGGTGGACAAAAACTTTGGAAATATGTCGAGGAAGATTTACTAGGCAAATGGAGCTGAATTTTGTCATGAGGCAATGGTTTGGATAGGAAAGAGTGCCCAAATTTTTTTGAGGGCAACCAAGAATATATAAATAGCACTTCCTTCACAATGCTCTTCTCTGGACAGAAACTTCAGAAAATTAGTGAGAGAAATTGGCTAAATGAACTGAGCTCAAATTTGGTGTAGGTAAGTTACATAGGCATATAGAATATGTGGCAAAAATTCAACTCATTAGGATATGCATAGCTAGTACTTCTTTCACAAAGGTTCTAAGTGGACAAAAACTTTGGAAATTTGCCGAGGAAGATTTACTGGGCAAATGGAGCCGAATTTTGTCATGAGGTAATGATTTGGATAGGAAATAGTGCCCAAAAATTTTGAGGGCAATCAAGAATATATAAATAGCACTTCCTTCACAAAGTGTTTTTCTGAACAGAATAGGAAAATGAATATTTTTGAATTATTTTCGAACTAGGCAAGGAAGGTTTTTTTACATATTTGACGAAGATATGACCCAAAGAATTTATGAGATTTTTTTGGGAATTTTGGGAATGACATAAATATAGGTTGCTTCACAACCTAGGGCAAAAGCTGACACATGGACATGACACATAGGCAAAACTGATGAGGTGGCGCCTAGTCATAGCAACCCACCACAATTTACAAGGTTATGACCATCTATATTGGTCATGATCAGCTAGAAATAAGGCAGCGGACCAGTGCTATCTGCTTTACGACCATTTTGTGTAAGGAAATTACGACCTTTCTGACCAAAATGGTCGTTATAGTTTAGGGTTTGGAGCCCCCCGAACAGCTTTTGACCAATTGGTCTCAAATGGTCATAGATCTATGACCAATTCTTCCAGGGTCACTGACAGAAGGTCACTAGTTAACATATTTCTTGTAGTGACGATGCGGCTAAGGCAACAGTGCGCCCGTGCCCCTGTGCTCGTCGCGTATCGCGCTCCTGTGCTCGTCACAGCTTGCTACAACCCCCGCGTGATCTCCAGCGTCTTCTCCCCCTCCCACTGACGCCATTCGTCACCAAGCGACACCCTAGAGAGCTCCGGCGAGCTCTCGATCCCCGCCTCGGCCTCGCCTATAAATAGAGCTCCCTCGAGCTCGTTTCTCTCCACACACAAACTCAGCACATCTCCACACCACCGTAGGAAACCGCAGCCCGGCTGGGCAGGCCTTTGGCCGCCGTCCCTGCCCCGAGCTCGCCGTGATCCCCGTCCTCTGCCTCCTCCCGTTCCAGAGCTGCTCGAGCTCCACTGAACACTCTGGCGTGTTTGTGGTGGTCCACAGGTGCATGCTGGTGCGATTGGAGCTGCTGGACTGGCCCTACTTCGCCGGAACCACCATCTCCGACGAGATCCACCCGCTACCGCCGCTGGAGAGCTCTGTTCCGACCCCATCCGGCCACCCCTAGCCACGCTACGGGTATGGGCAGGTGTGCCTCGACCTCCTCTACAACCCTATCATCCTAGATCTCGTCCTCGGGCACTCCTCGTCGGAGAAAGTGCCATCGCCGCGCCGCCCGACTCTGCTTCTCTCCCCCTCCCCCTCCGGCCTGACCGCTGGGGCCCGCTGTCAGCCACTCAGGCCGCGGACGAAGCGGTATGAGTGGTGGCGCCCAGCTGGTTTATGCCTTCGACGTCACCCCCTCTGGTTTTTCCTTTAATTCAAATTTAGTTCAAATTTGACCAGAACTTTGACTAGCTCTAACTTTTATTCTACAAGTCCAAATGAGTTGATTCTTTTTGCATCCTATTCTTACTGGAAAATCCTAGTAGCACACCCAAGTTGGTATTTTTTTTTTGTTGCCTAGAATTTCTGGAAATTTTCAGAAGTCTTCTTGTTATTTTATTTTTGTCATTTGATTTATTTTCAGAAGGTGAAGCTTGTCTTGAAGGCATCCGGGAGGAGTGTGAAGCTCATCTGCACTAAGGCAAGGCACAACAACATTGTCATGGTGTCTTTGCAATATCCATAATTTTCTACTTGAATTTATATGATATTCATTGCATATGGTATTAAAATAAATAATGCTTGTGTTATTTAGTTTGCCATGATCAAAATGCTTAGTTAACAGAAATGAATGCTTGAACTAGTGAGATATAGCTTGAGTAGTTGAACTAAGTAAGTTTGTCATGGCTATAATAAGATGATCATCGGTATTATTTTTCCTATATGCATAATGAGTTTCATTTGATAAATGCAACTAAAGTGATGAGTATAAATAACCAGTAAGAAAGAACCGGAAATGTTGAAAGTTGAGTTTGTGCAAGTAGACCTTTGATCTCATATTGTGCACAAGGGTGCATCTTGGAATGGCAAACAATGTTGCCTAAGGAAGTTTTCATTTTCTTTGGACGAAAAATTCATTTTCCATTTTTTCGAGTGTCGAAAATGAGTTTTTTTGTGAAGGACCTACCATATATTTGTTGCAAAATTGTACCAAATAAATTTTCTAAAATACTAGGACATATTTAATGCACAATTGACCAAATGGTTTGGTGTAAAAAGTTTTGATCCACCTCTCATGAAAAAGACAAATTTCTGCCGATTCAGCCAAAAGCGGGTCAAATTTGAACTGTAGCTACCTCGTAGTTTGCTCCTTATTTTTTCCAAAAATCATTTCTAGGTACATAAGTATCTATTTAATCAGAGAAACACCAAAAAATTCCAAGATTCAACCACTAGCTAGGAACGGTCATTCCCGCCGTTTTGAGCATATTTTGAAACGGGCATAGAAAATTCAAAAAAATCAAAAAATTAGAGAACCTTCCCATTGTGTCATTACATGTGACCAAATTTACAGCAAAAATTAGAACTTGTAATATGCCAATTATTTTAAAAAAGTGTTCTCAGAAACGAGCTATCAAGTGTGAAGATTCATGCCTTTCAAGCCAAATGATCAATCTTATGGCCACATTCATGACATAGTTTGTTCAAATGATCTCATATTGTGCACAAGGGTGCATCTTGGAATGGCAAACGATGTTGCCTAAGGAAGTTTTCATTTTCTTTGGACGAAAAATTCATTTTCCATTTTTTCGAGTGTCGAAAATGAGTTTTTTTGTGAAGGACCTACCATATATTTGTTGGAAAATTGTACCAAATAAATTTTCTAAAATACTAGGACATATTTAATGCACAATTGACCAAATGGTTGGGTGTAAAAAGTTTTGATCCACCTCTCGTGAAAAAGACAAATATCTGCCAATTCAAGTGGAAGCGGGTCAAATTTGAACTGCAGCTACCTCATAGTTTGCTCTTTATTTTTACCAGAAATCATTTCTAGGTACATAAGTATCTGGTTAATCAGAGAAACACCAAAAAAATTCCAAGATTCAACCACTTGCTAGGAACGGTCATTCCCGCCGTTTTGACCGTATTTTGAAACGTGCATAAAAAATTCAAAAAATTGGAAAACCTTCGCATTGTGTCATTACATGTGACCAAGTTTCCAGAAAAAATTATAAACTTGTAATACGCCAATTATTTAAAAAAAGTGTTCTCAGAAACGAGTTATCAAATGTGAAGATTCATGGCTTCCAAGCCAAATGATCAATCTTATGGCCACATTCATGGCATAGTCTGTTCAAATGATCTGATATCGTGCACAAGGGTGCATCTTGGAATGGCAAACAATATTGCCTAAAGAAGTTTTCATTTTCTTTGGACGAAAAATTCATTTTCCATTTTCCGAGTGCCAAAATGAATTTTTTTGTGAAGGACCTACCATATATTTGTTGAAAAATTGTACCAAATCAATTTTCTAAAATACTAGGACATATTTGATGCACAATTGAAAAAATGGTTGGGTGTCAAAAGTTTTGATCCACCTATGGTGAAAAAGACAAATTTCCGCCGATTGAGTAGAAACTGGGTCAAATTTGAACTGTAGTTGCCTCATAGTTTACTCTTTATTTTTTTTCCAAAAACCATTTATAGTTACATAAGTACCTATTTAATCATAAATACATGGTTTGGTGGTGATATGTCGAGGTTTGGACAGTGGCTGAGGGCCCCAACTCTAGAGCGCGTAAACTCGCATGCCCGCCGCATGGTCACCGCGTGACCGTGGTGTTGCCATGCGTTCTGGGCGGCCTAGGCATTTCTAGTGGGTTGGGAACTCCCCAGGTAGGTGCTAGGAAGAACAATTACAACATAATATTCTCACAAGGAGACCGAACTATGCTCAAACATGAATTAGCAGCCAAGTGTTTGATTAGCGGTACAAAAAATGCACATGGCTAATGGGCGTGATTTTTGGCTGAGGATAATCAGTTACTAAGAAGAATGTCTTCACAAATTTTCAGCTCAAAAGGAGGATCCTAGGTGGCACTTGCTTTGCAAACTACCACACCGGACATTAATATGAATGTTGAGGCTGGGCTCAAAATAATGAATGGATTGAGCAGAAATTTTGTGGAGGATGGTTATTTGGGCATAGGAAAGCATTGTAAAAAATGGATACCATTTCGACATGCCAAAGTGGTACTTCCTTCACAATGCTTTTCTCTGGGCAGAAACTTCGGAAAATTGGTGAGAGAAATTGGCTGAATGAAATGAGCTCAAATTTGGTGTAGGTAAGTTACATAGGCATATAGAATATGTGGCAAAAATGCAATTCATTAGGATAGGCATAGCTAGTACTTCTTTCACAAAGGTTCTAGGTGGACAAAAACTTTGGAAATATGTCGAGGAAGATTTACTAGGCAAATGGAGCTGAATTTTGTCATGAGGCAATGGTTTGGATAGGAAAGAGTGCCCAAATTTTTTTGAGGGCAACCAAGAATATATAAATAGCACTTCCTTCACAATGCTCTTCTCTGGACAGAAACTTCAGAAAATTAGTGAGAGAAATTGGCTAAATGAACTGAGCTCAAATTTGGTGTAGGTAAGTTACATAGGCATATAGAATATGTGGCAAAAATTCAACTCATTAGGATATGCATAGCTAGTACTTCTTTCACAAAGGTTCTAAGTGGACAAAAACTTTGGAAATTTGCCGAGGAAGATTTACTGGGCAAATGGAGCCGAATTTTGTCATGAGGTAATGATTTGGATAGGAAATAGTGCCCAAAAATTTTGAGGGCAATCAAGAATATATAAATAGCACTTCCTTCACAAAGTGTTTTTCTGAACAGAATAGGAAAATGAATATTGTTGAATTATTTTTGAACTAGGCAAGGAAGGTTTTTTTACATATTTGACGAAGATATGACCTAAAGAATTTATGAGATTTTTTTGGGAATTTTGGGAATGACATAAATATAGGTTGCTTCACAACCTAGGGCAAAAGCTGACACATGGACATGACACATAGGCAAAACTGATGAGGTGGCGCCTAGTCATAGCAACCCACCACAATTTACAAGGTTATGACCATCTATATTGGTCATGATCAGCTAGAAATAAGGCAGCGGACCAGTGCTATCTGCTTTACGACCATTTTGTGTAAGGAAATTACGACCTTTCTGACCAAAATGGTCGTTATAGTTTAGGGTTTGGAGCCCCCCGAACAGCTTTTGACCAATTGGTCTCAAATGGTCATAGATCTATGACCAATTTTCCAGGGTCACTGACAGAAGGTCACTAGTTAACATATTTCTTGTAGTGACGATGCGGCCAAGGCAACAGTGCGCCCGTGCCCCTGTGCTCGTCGCGTATCGCGCTCCTGTGCTCGTCACAGCTTGCTACAACCCCCGCGTGATCTCCAGCGTCTTCTCCCCCTCCCACTGATGCCATTCGTCACCAAGCGACACCCTAGAGAGCTCCGGCGAGCTCTCGATCCCCGCCTCGGCCTCGCCTATAAATAGATCTCCCTCGAGCTCGTTTCTCTCCACACACAAACTCAGCACATCTCCACACCACCGTAGGAAACCGCAGCCCGGCTGGGCAGGCCTTTGGCCGCCGTCCCTGCCCCGAGCTCGCCGTGATCCCCGTCCTCTGCCTCCTCCCGTTCCAGAGCTGCTCGAGCTCCACTGAACACTCTGGCGTGTTTGTGGTGGTCCACAGGTGCATGCTGGTGCGATTGGAGCTGCTGGACTGGCCCTACTTCGCCGGAACCACCATCTCCGACGAGCTCCACCCGCTACCGCCGCTGGAGAGCTCTGTTCCGACCCCGTCCGGCCACCCCTAGCCACGCTACGGGTATGGGCAGGTGTGCCTCGATCTCCTCTACAACCCTATCATCCTAGATCTCGTCCTCGGGCACTCCTCGTCGGAGAAAGTGCCATCGCCGCGCCGCCCGACTCTGCTTCTCTCCCCCTCCCCCTCCGGCCTGACCGCTGGGGCCCGCTGTCAGCCACTCAGGCCGCGGACGAAGCGGTATGAGTGGTGGCGCCCAGCTGGTTTATGCCTTCGACGTCACCCCCTCTGGTTTTTCCTTTAATTCAAATTTAGTTCAAATTTGACCAGAACTTTGACTAGCTCTAACTTTTATTCTACAAGTCCAAATGAGTTGATTCTTTTTGCATCCTATTCTTACTGGAAAATCCTAGTAGCACACCCAAGTTGGTATTTTTTTTTGTTGCCTAGAATTTCTGGAAATTTTCAGAAGTCTTCTTGTTATTTTATTTTTGTCATTTGATTTATTTTCAGAAGGTGAAGCTTGTCTTGAAGGCATCCGGGAGGAGTGTGAAGCTCATCTGCACTAAGGCAAGGCACAACAACATTGTCATGGTGTCTTTGCAATATCCATAATTTTCTACTTGAATTTATATGATATTCATTGCATATGGTATTAAAATAAATAATGCTTGTGTTATTTAGTTTGCCATGATCAAAATGCTTAGTTAACAGAAATGAATGCTTGAACTAGTGAGATATAGCTTGAGTAGTTGAACTAAGTAAGTTTGTCATGGCTATAATAAGATGATCATCGGTATTATTTTTCCTATATGCATAATGAGTTTCATTTGATAAATGCAACTAAAGTGATGAGTATAAATAACCAGTAAGAAAGAACCGGAAATGTTGAAAGTTGAGTTTGTGCAAGTAGACCTTTGAATAAAGTTGATCTGTTATTTCTTAGTGATATATGATGCATCATATATGGTTGCATATCAATGGCATATAGTGACTCGAGCATTTTTATTTTCTAGTTAAACCTGATGATAATTGAACGTGAACATAAAGTTGGTCGGGTCACTGTGCCACTGAATCCGGCTGACAAGTGCGCCCACATTTGCCATAGTACGGGGAGGCTGTTAGTCGTCCTATTGTCATGCCTTTTGTCGGTACCTCCAATGAGGGAAGGTTATGGGCATGTGTTACCCTGGCCCGGTAAGCAGACATAACCTTGTGGACCTGTTGTTCTTATGGTACCTTGTCCCCATTTGGCACTGTTTATTTGCCACGATGGTGGTTGTTTTGCCTTTGGTAGGTTCGGTCACCCATGACTAATCCCAGTGGGGAATTGGTCGGAGTGGCCGTAAGAGTGTCATGGAAATGGGAGAGTTCTGCCAGAATGTCGTTGGTCCACCCGAATGGGAGTGCGAGGCCATGGGTTCCGTGGTGTGGGTAAAGTGTGCTACCTCTGCAATTAATCTATCGATAGCCGCGCCCGCGGATAAGGGCCCAGTTCGTAAGTAAGTCACACCATGGATCAACTTTCATAGATAAATCGTGCACACTAAGTTATTTGCATTGCACTGGTTGAATCATGATGATGTCAGTGAGACTTACTGTTGTGGTTTCACTTGTGATCCAGGAGTGATCACTGTTTCGTTACGAGGTAACTCGTTGAACCAAGTATGGTTCCGTTCATGATCCATCGTGATCACTATTCGGTTGCGAGGCAACCTATTGGTAAGAGAGAGTCCGAGTGACTCAATGTACAAGTTTGTTTCACTACATGACTAGCATGTTGATGTTTGCATTTAACTTGATCAAATGTCATGATATTGTTTTTCATGATGGTTCTGTTTGTTGTGAGCTTGCAAGTACATTCAATGTACTGACCTGGCGTGTTATGCTAGATTTCAGGAAAGTCTAACTGGATCGGAGTGCTGCCGTGTCTAGATCGTGTCCACATTGGTGTCCCTATGCTATGGAGTCCCCTACGTCATTGTTCCATTGCCGTGTAGATGTCGTGCTCGAGGCCCCTCTATGTTCACTAAATAATGTACATATTGTTCAGCTGCACCGAGTGTGCCGCTTGGCCTTGCTACTTGATGTAATGTCAGACTATGCTTCCGCTAGTTTCAATAAAGAGGTGATTTCTATACCAAGATGTTGTATTGCCAGAAGACATGATCTCTGGGTTGGCAATGCAAGGTAAACCGGTCGCTCTGAGCCGGGGTGCCACAACGCTTGGTATCAGAGTCACGCTGACTGTAGGACACGCAAGACCCCGACACGCGAAGTAAACATTAATTAGTTTGCTAATTGAGTGTCGTTAGTATTTGCATCTGGATGCTGCATTGCATGCATTAGACTTATTGTTATTTCTAACTGGTTAATGGTTGTGAGTGTAGATCACTCCGGTGCTATATTCGTGTCAGTTGCAGCTGATGCCCTACACTTCTCCGCATCTCCTTCGTAGCGTGTGGCGTTGACTGTACCCTCACGGTGACTATCCGGCATATCAGGTGTACCGGAAGCGTCTAGCCGACAACGTGTATGAGTATCACACCGTGGTTACTCTGCGCACCAGTTCGTCAGCGGGTTCTTACAGTCGTTCCTCTCGGAGCGGTTATGCATCCACCGTCGCTCAGGCCGTCTAGTATGCTGCATTCAAGATTCTTCTTGAGTTACGCTATGCCGAGGCTCAGATGCAGAACCACCCAGATTTTCATTTCTACCCATCTCTGCACGATGATGGTCGTGTTCGCTTTCATTCCATTGATCTGGTGTCTGATAGTGACACTAGCCACCTTTCTCGATATATCCCTGCTAGTTATCTTCTGATTCACGACTTGGCTCGAGAGATGAATCATGCTCATTCTGCATTAGCCGCCACTAGATCCTACCCTACTCCACCTTCTATGGGATTTACTCCTTATATTGTGCCCAGTTCTAGCTCACCTATTTCTCCAGTTACTCCCCCGAGTAGCTCGGGCACCTCGACCGTGAACCCACACAGTGCTCCTGCTGAGTGGCCGTCTCTTCTTGCTACCCCCGCAGCTCCCATGATCCCTTCTCATCCCGCGCCTACCCCTGAGGTGGGGCCCTCAAGGCAGCATCATCGTGTGACCTTTAACCCAAAGGTTTCGATTGGCGTTGTTAGTTCAGGATCTGGGTCTGACTCAGGAGAGTATCCGGCAGCACCGGCAGAGTCCTAGAGCATCTGAGTATCAGCAATGGTCATGTGATGTACGGATGTAGTTGTATGAGCCATGATGCATGTATGCGAGTAGTCGCACCCGTCATGATGTCTACCTTTCATGTATGAGTCTATGTATAATTATGTTGGAACTTTTATTTCGACCGCTGTGTTTCTCGGTTCATTCGTTTCCTTTTTCGGGTTTGTCGCTGGCTTTTCTTCCCATGATTGGATGTTTCTCATCACGGTTGCTCTTATTGGAAAAAATAAACAGTAGGATGAGGCGGGGAGGCAGCAGCACGTAGGCTTGTGAAGATGTCCCTGTTCGTCGCTCAGCAAGACAGGAATGACACTCCCTCGAGCCGTATCTGCAACCACCGCATCCACCGCCAAATCCACCCTCCACTGAGCAAATTATGCGCATGTTTGAGGAAATAAGGAACAATGATCTGATTGAGCTGTTAAAAAGTGTGCGAGCTATGGTTGGGCAGAATGGAAATCAAAATGGCCATTACTCCAAGCTGTCAGATTTTCAAAGGACTAAGCCTCCCTCAGTCAAGTGATTGACCCGTTGGAAGTATATGATTGGTTGCGAACTATTGAGAAGAAACTTGAGATTTCTCGCATTGACGTAGCTGACAAGGTTCCGTTCGCTACCCACTACTTGAAGGAGCCACTGCTATATGGTGGGATAATGCTAAAGCTCTGTGGCCTGTGGGAGAAGAAATTACATGGACGCATTTCAAGGACCAATTTCTCAAGTATCATATTCCAGCTGGTATCATGAAGGTCAAGCAACATGAATTTCTTGGTCTCACTCAAGGAAGTCTGTCAGTAAGCGAATATTTGCACAAGTTCAACCATGTGGCCCGTTATCCCTCTATGATGTGGCCACGGAAGAAAGGAAGATCGACGGGTTCCTTGGAGGATTAAATCAATAGCTCAGGACTGCTCTCTGTATGCTCGACTTTCCAGATTTTCAGTCTCTCGTGAACAAGGCCCTCATTGCAAAAGGAGAGTACAAGCCTGTGAAGAAAACCAACCCGAAAATAATGACCACAAGCGTAAATTTGAGCCAAAGAAGGACGGATAGCCCATACAGAAGGCCCGTACCTGGCAAAAGACTCAAGTGGAGTATAAACCAAATTGGCAGCAGAATGTGAACAAGACCACTACTCAAGTCAAGAATGTCGTGACCAGCCCAGTGCACGAGGAGCATCAGCACAACAACGCCTGCTTTAATTGTGTCCTGACCGGACATTATGCCAGGCAGTGTCCCAAGAAGTCAAATGCTCCATTCCGACCGCAAGTCAATCACATGGGGCCATATCATACCCAGAAGATCGTCCAAGGGCTCTCCGCAGATGAAGCCCTGGAAAACCCCGAAGTCATCATTGGTATATTTCTCGTTAATAACATACCTGCAATAATTTTATTTGATTCTAGGCTTCCCACTGTTTTATTTCTCGGAGTTTCGTTGCCCAAAACAAATTTCCTTGCTCGCTTTTGGGAAAAATTATGCTGGTTCAATCCCCGTTATCCGTGATCAAAAGCCATCTGGTCTGCAAAAATTTGGAAATTGATATCAAGGGAGTCTGTTTTCCAACCACTTTGATAGTCATCGAGTCCGCCAAGCTGGATGTTATTTTGGGAATGAACTGGTTGACTCAATTCAAGTATGCATAAATTGTGCGGCCCGAGAAGTCATCCTGACAAATCAGGAAGGGCGAGCCATAAAATCTTATGCCTGCAAAGGCATACCCAAAAGGGAGATGGTCTTCACTGCAGTAACCGAAGAATTGGATCTGATTCCTGTGGTCGGTGAATTTTCCAGTGTATTCGCTGAGGAATTACCTGGAATGCCCCCAGACAGAGAGCTTGAGTTTGCAATTGATCTTGTACCTGGGACTATACCATTGTACAAAAAGTATTATCGGATGCCTTCCTCTGAACTCGTGGAATTAAAGAAGCAGTTGGATGAGATGCTGCAGAAAGGATATATCCAGCCAAGCTCGTCACCATGGGGATCACCTGCAATATTTGTAGACAAGAAAGACGATGGTCTCAAAATGTGCATGGACTACCGTCAGTTGAACGATGTCACCATCAAGAACAAATACCCGCTACCAAGGATTGATGATTTGTTCGATCAGCTCGGTGGTGCAAAAGTATTTTCCAAGATTGATTTAAGGATCGGATATCATCAACTGAAGATCAAGAAGGAAGATATTCCTTAGACCGCGTTCACTACCCGTTACGGTCTCTATGAATATACGGTGATGTCCTTCGGTCTCACAAATGCCCCCGCGTTTTTCATGCATATGATGAATAAGGTGTTCATGGAATTCTTGGATAAGTTTGTGGAGGTTTTCATCGATGATATCCTCATATACTCTAAAGGTGACGAAGAACACAAGGAACACCTCCGAGCAGTCTTACAGAGACTCCGTGACCATCAGTTGTATGCAAAATTCAGAAAGTGTGAGTTTTGGCTTAAACAGGTCAGATATTTGGGGCATGTTCTATCAACAGAAGGTATTGCAGTGGATCCCAACAAAGTGAAAGATGTGCTTGATTGGGCAGCACCCACGACGGTATCCAAAGTCCTCAGTTTTCTTGGATTAGCCGGATACTACCGTCGGTTCATCGAAGGGTTCTCCAAAATTGCCAAGCCAATGACAGAACTCCTCAGGAAAGACAAGAAGTTTGAATGGACTGAGGATTGCAAGCAGAGCTTTAACAAGCTAAAAAGCATATTGACATCAGCACTAGTACTGACTCTCCCAGACATTTACCGCAACTTTGATGTATATTGTGATGCATCCAGAAAGGGTATTGGGTGCGTACTTAATTATGTAAGACGGCAAGGTGGTAGCTTACGCATCTCGCTAGCTACGACCTCATGAAGGAAATTATCCTACACATGATTTGGAACTGGCCGCTGTTGTGCACTCTCTAAAGATTTGGAGACATTACCTCATTGGAAAGAGATGTCAAATATTTACCGACCACAAGAGTCTCAAATATATATTTACCCAGCCAGACTTAAACCTTCGACAGAAAATATGGCTCAAGTTGGTCAAGGACTATGATCTGGGAATAAATTACCATCCGGGAAAATCCAACATGGTGTCTGATGCCCTCAGTCGCAAGCCTACCAGTTTAAACGCCATGCTGGAATCTTTGCCTCCAGAACTCCAGCAAGAGATCGCTTAGCTCAACTTGGTAATTGTAAATGTTGGTCTAGCGAATATTTTGGAAGTAATTCTTACTCTAGAAGAGGTGATTCGCATGGCACAGGCTGACGACAAGATTCTGCATGGATATCTCAAACGTCTGCACGAAGGCAAGACTCGGGATTTCTCAAAGGACGCACTGGGTACACTCAGGTTTCGAGGAAGGATATGCGTACCTGAGCAAGCATATTTGAGGAAGAAATTTTGGCAGAAGCACATGAATCCTCATATTCGATACGGCCAGGCGGCTCTAAAATGTACGAAGAGCTTCGACAGATATTTTAGTGGGATGGAATGAAAAGGGAAATCGCATATTTTGTCGCTTGTTGTGACATCTGCAACAAAGTAAAGGCGGAACACCAGAAACCCGCTGGACTTCTCCTACCTCTACCCGTCTCACAATGTAAATGGGATGATGTCTGCATGGACTTTATCACCGGTCTATCCAGGACTCACCAAGGTAATGATGCTATATGGGTCATAGTGGACACGCTGACTAAAGTGGCTCACTTTACTCCCATCTGCATCACCTTTCGTGCTGATCAACTTGCACAGTTATACGTATCCCGGATTGTCAGTCTGCATGGAGTGCCAAAAACAATCACTTCAGACCGAGGTTCATTGTTTACCTTTGCATTCTGGTCCCGAGTCCATCAAGCTTTGCTGACCGCTCTCAAATATAGCACCACCTATCATCCACAGACAGACGGTCAGACCGAGCGGGTAAATCAAATCCTTGAAGATATGCTTCAAGCATGTGCCTTAGCCCATGGACCCAAATGGGAAGATTGTCTGCCATATGCGGAATGCTCATACAACAACACTTTTCAAACCAGTCTGAAAATGTCACAGTTTGAAGCTTTGTATGGCCGTAAGTGCCGCACTCCATTAAATTGGTCTCAATCCGTAGACAATCGTATCTTCGGTACTGATTTGATATTAGAGGCAGAGAAACAAGTCAAGGAAATTCGAGATAGACTACAACTGGCTAAGGCACGACAAAGAAGTTATGATGATGCCAAACATCGGCAAGTCAGTTTTGAACCTAGTGAACACGTGTATCTCTGAGTCACACCCATGAAGGGAGTCAAGATATTTCAGACCTGAGGCAAATTGGCACCAAGATATATTGGTCTGTTGCTGGTCATGACACGAGTTGGCACAGTTGCTTATCAGTTGGAATTGTCACCAGAATTGTCGGAAGTACACAACATGTTCCACGTATCAAAGCTGAGAAGGTGTATTTCACCACCCAAGAAGAGGACTCATATGTCAAAAATTGAGCTTGCCAAAGATTTAACGTATAAGGAGAGACCGTTCAGAATCTTGGATGAGGCAGAAAGGGTCACACGCAGCAAAGCGATCAAATTTTACAAGGTCTAGTGGGAGCATCACACCGAAGAAGAAGCAACATGAGAAAGAGAGGAATTTTTAAGGACAACCTACCCAGAATTGTCTTCCCAAGAAACCGAATCTTGAGGACGAGATTCATCTTAAGTGGTGGAGGTTTGTGACAGCCTGTATTTTCCTTTTCTCTTTTCTCGGACTTCCATTTGCATTTGCTTTGGATTTGGAGTTTTGAATCAATTCAAATGGACTTGAACACTTGGGCCTACCCTTGATTTTCATCCAAGTGACCCATCCACCTCTAACTCACCTTTCCTTCTCTGGAAAACTCCAACAAAAGCCCAAGGAATATTTTTCATAAAAGAAAAATATTCATTTTCCTCCCTGAAAATCACTTCAGAGAAGTATGCTCCAAAGCAACCCCTAGATTTCTTGCTCCAAAAATCCTGAATAAATTCACAAATCGGCAATGAAGAAATCTTCAACCATTCATGTTCCAGCTCTAACCCGTGACAGCGGCGACAATGTTTTTGTTGCAATCGTCATTATTTTTTGCTACGACCCGTGATGAATTTTGCTACAACTCTTTTCTCATGGTTAACATGGTGCTACAAGCATGGCGACGAGCATGAAGGGGTGCTGGGGTGTGATGTTGTGAATTATAACGACGAGGTCTAGAGTACATCGGCAGGCGGCATGGTGTTGTGTCGGCGACGACGAGAACTGCGGCGACCAAAATAGTAGTGTTGCAACCTTGGGGGCGGCGTGGCCATGGCGAGCAACATCCTTGGGGGTGGCGGGGTGGTCCATGATACGTCTCCGTCGTATCTACTTTTCCAAACACTTTTGCCCTTGTTTTGGACTCTAACTTGTATGATTTGAATGGAACTAACCCGGACTGACGCTGTTTTCAGCAGAATTGCCATGGTGTTGTTTTTTGTGCAGAAAATAAAAGTTCTCGGAATGACCTGAAACTCCACGGAACACCTTAGAAAAAACAATAAAAATCCTCTCCAAAGATGAAGACCAGGGGGACCACACCCTATCCACGAGGGTGGGGGCGCCCCCCTGGGCACGCCCCCTACCTCATGGGCCCCTTGGTGGCCCTCCGACGCCAACTCCAACTCCATATATTGGCTTTTGGTGAGAAAAAAATCAGAGAGAAGAAATCATCGCGTTCTACGATACGGAGCCGCCGCCAAGCCCTAATCTCTCTCGGGAGGGCTGATCTGGAGTCCGTTCGGGGCTCCGGAGAGGGGGATTCGTCGCCGTCGTCATCATCAACCATCCTCCATCACCAATTTCATGATGCTCACCACCGTGCGTGAGTAATTGCATCGTAGGCTTGCTGGACGGTGATGGGTTGGATGAGATTTATCATGTAATCGAGTTAGTTTTGTTAGGGTTTGATCCCTAGTATCCATTATGTTCTGAGATTGATGTTGCTATGACTTTGCTATGCTTAATGTTTGTCACTAGGGCCCGAGTGCCATAATTTCAGATCTGAACCTATTATGTTTTCATGAATATATGTGTGTTCTTGATCCTATCTTGCAAGTCTATAGTCACCTACTATGTGTTATGATCCGGCAACCCCGAAGTGAAAATAATCGGGACCACTCCCGGTGATGACCATAGTTTGAGGAGTTCATGTATTCACTATGTGCTAATGCTTTGTTCCGGTTCTGTATTAAAAGGAGGCCTTAATATCCCTTAGTTTCCAATAGGACCCTGCTGCCACGGGAGGGCAGGACAAAAGATGTCATGCAAGTTCTTTTCCATAAGCACGTATGACTATATACGGAATACATGCCTACATTACATTGATGAACTAGAGCTAGTTCTGTGTCACCCTATGTTATGACTATTACATGACGAACCGCATCCGGCATAATTATCCATCACCAATCCGGTGCCTACGAGTTTTCCATATATTGGTTCTCGCTTATTTACTTTTCCGTTGCTACTGTTACAATCACTACAAAATACCAAAAACATTGCTTTTGCTATCTTTACTTTTGTTACCGTTACCACTACTATCATATTACTTTGCTACTAAACACTTTGCTGCAGATACTAAGTTTCCAGGTGTGGTTGAATTGACAACTCAGCTGCTAATACTTGAGAATATTCTTTGGCTCCCCTTGTGTCGAATCAATAAATTTGGGTTGAATACTCTACCCTCGAAAACTGTTGCGATCCCCTATACTTGTGGGTTATCAAGACCTTTTTCTGGCGCCGTTGCCGGGGAAGCATAACTCTATTCTTTGAGTCACTTGGGATTTATATCTGCTGGACACTATGAAGAACTTGAAAGATGATCGAACTACTATTTTGCCCTCAACTACGAGGGGAGGTTAGGAACTGCCATCTAGCCTTGCACTAGATTCTCCTTCTGTTATAAGTAAGTTTGCGACACCTAAGCCTTCTACTGCTATGAATTCTGATATGTGGCATGTTATTGATGATGCCACTTCTGCTATGCATGATACTTATGATGAAACTACTTCTATGCTTGATACTACTGTGCCACTTGGTGAATTTCTTGATGAGCAAATTGCTAGGTCTAGAGAAACAGAAATTATTGAACCTGAACACGATGATGTTAGTGATGATGAAAATATGCCTGCTATTCCTGAGGGTTATCTTTTTGATGCTGAACTTCTACAACTATTCTTGCTTGCCAGGATAGACATGAACTTAAGAGGTTGCTAGTTAAATGGAGTAAAGAATCTTTTAGAGATAGAATGAAACCCGACCCTGCTTTTACAACTTCACCTATTTGTGTTCCCGATCAGGATTATTATGATTTTTCTGTTGATCCAGATATAATTACTTTGGTTGAATCTGATCCTTTTTATGGCTATGAATCTGAAACTGTTGTGGCACATCTTACTAAGTTAAATGATATAGCTGCCCTGTTTACTAATAATGAGAGATCGCGCTACCTTTATTTACTCAAAATATTTCCGTTCTCATTAAAGGGTGATGCTAAGATATGGTTTAATTCTCTTGATCCTGGTTGTGTGCAAAGTCCCCAGGATATGATTTATTACTTCTCTGCTAAATATTTCCCTGCTCATAAGAAACAAGCTGCTTTGAGGGAAATATACAATTTTGTGCAAATTGAAGAAGAGAGTCTCCCACAAGCTTGGGGGAGGCTTCTCAAGTTACTTAATGCTTTGCCTGATCATCCTCTTAAGAAACCTAAAATATTTGATATCTTTTATAATGGACTAACTGATGCTTCCAGAGATTTCCTGGATAGTTGTGTTGGTTCTCTTTTCAGGGAAAGAACACCGGATGAAGCTAAAATGTTATTGAATAATATGTTGGCAAATGATAATAATTGGGCACCTCCTGAGCTAGTTCGAGAGCCAATTATTGAGCCTATTCCTAAACCAACTCTGAAGAAGAGAGGTGTTCTATTTCTCAGTCCCGAAGATATGCAAGAGGCAAAGAAATCTATGAAAGAAAAAGGTATTAAAGTTGAAGATGTTAAGAATTTACCTCCTATTGAAGAAATACATGGTCTTAATTTACCGCCTGCTGAAGAAGTATATGATCTCAATTACTTATTTACTGAAGAACCTCCCGATATTCCAACACAGGCAGTAAAGGTAAATTCTCTCTATAGATATGATAAAGTTGAAGTTCCTCCTACTAAAATTGCTAGTCAGTGCTTGGATGAGTTTGATGACTTTATGTTTAAGCAAGATGACTTTAATGCTTATTTTGGTAGGCAATTAAAACAGAATACCTTTATGATTAAACTCTTGGGTGATTATATGGCTGATATTAGAGGTGAACTTATACTTGTTAGCAAACATGCTTCTATGGTTACCACTCAAGTAGAACAAGTACTCAAAGCTCAGAAACAAGTGCTTGACAAAATGAATAGTAAGAAAAATGATTATGCTGTTAGAGTGGCTACTAGAACTGGTAGAATGACTCAGGAACCTTTGTATCCTGAAGGCCACCCTAAGAAAATCGAGCAAGATTCTC
This sequence comes from Triticum dicoccoides, assembly GCF_002162155.2. Taxonomy (NCBI): domain Eukaryota; kingdom Viridiplantae; phylum Streptophyta; class Magnoliopsida; order Poales; family Poaceae; genus Triticum; species Triticum dicoccoides. The sequence continues at coordinate 323,090,962 of NC_041381.1, forward strand.
AGAGAAATAATGTTGATGTACCTAGTTCTTCTAAGAGGAAGAAAAAGAAAAATGATAGGACTTTGCAAACTTCTAGTGAACCTATTGCTGAACCACCTGAGAATCCAAATGATATCTCTGTTTCTGATGCTGAAACACAATCAGGTGATGAACATGAACCTAATGATAATGTTCATGTTGATGCTCAACCTAGTAATGATAATGATGTAGAAGTTGAACCTGCTGTTGATCTTGATAACCCACAATCAAAGAATCAACTTTATGATAAAAGAGACTTCGTTGCTAGGAAACATGGTAAAGAAAGGGAACCATGGGTTCAGAAACCCATGCCTTTTCCTACGAAACCACCCAAGAAGAAGGATGATGAGGATTTTGAGCGCTTTGCTGAAATGATTAGACCCATCTTTTTGCGTATGCGATTAACTGATGTGCTCAAAACAAATCCTTATGCTAAGTATATGAAGGATATTATTACTAATAAAAGAAAGATACCCGAAGCTGAAATTTCCACCATGCTTGCTAATTATACTTTTAAGGGTGGAATACCAAAGAAACTTGGAGATCCATGAGTACCTACTATACCATGCTCCATTAAGAGAAATTATGTTAAAACTGCTTTATGTGATCTTGGAGCCGATGTCAGTGTTATGCCTCTCTCTTTATATCGTAGACTTGATTTGAACAAGTTGACACCTACTGAAATATCTTTACAAATGGCTGATAAATCAACTGCTATACCTGTCGGTGTTTGTGAGGATGTGCCTGTTGTGGTTGCAAATGTTACTATTTTAACGGACTTTGCTATTCTTGATATTCCCGAGGATGATAGTATGTCTATTATTCTTGGAAGACCTTTCCTTAACATTGCAGGGGCTGTTATTGATTGCACCAAAGGCAATGTCACTTTTCATGTTAATGGCAATGAGCACATGGTACACTTTCTGAGAAAACAACCTCAAGTTTATAGTATCAACTCTATTGGAAAAATTCCATCGATTATATTTGGAGGTTTTGAATTTCCTTCCCTACTGTCAAGAAAAAGTATGATATTCTTATTGTTGGGGATTTTCATATCCCCGTTGTGGTAACTTAGTGTATTCGAAATTTCTCCGGTTCCGTGATTATTCGGAATGAGTTTGTTAACAAGACTTGATCAACCTTGTTAGTGGGTTCATTTAGATGATCATGAGATGGATGAAACTAGAAGCACAACCTTCTCTACCCTTTTTATATTTTCTGTTATTTAGTAGAAATAAAGTAAAATAATATTTTTTTGTCTGTTTCCTGACTTATCCGTGCAATGTAAAAATACCCCAAAAATAAAAGTCCTCAGAATGCCATGCAAATTTAATATGATTTTTTCGAGAATATTTGACGATTTAATGTGCAAAAATTACCGCGGGGGGAGATGCCACCTGGCCACGAGGGTGGAGGGCGTGCCCTACCCCCCTGGGCGCGCCCCCCTGCTTCGTGGGCCCACGGTGGCCCTCCTCCACTTATTCCTGCACCCATGTTCTTCCTTTGCCTCACACAAACACGAAAAATCAACTCAAGCACGAGTTCCAGCCCCCGTTGATGTGATTTTCGATCTCCTTGCTCAAAGTACCTCTTGCAAAACTGCTTGGGGAGATTGTTCCTTGGTATGTGACTCCTCCGTTGGTCCAATTAGTTTTTGTTCTAGTGCTTTATTCATTGCAAATTTGTGCTGCATAGGTGACCATGTTCTTGAGCTTGCATGTCAAATTTATATGGTTCCAAGTAGTTCCAATGCTTTATATAGGCTCTAGGAACTTGTGGGAGTTGTTACTATCAATTTTGTTGAAGTTGGTTCACTTTTATTTGAAGTTACTAAAAATTTCAGAATTTTTCAGAGAAAACAATATGTTGAGGCGGATGTTCCAAGGTGGTTCTTCAAGGAAGCAAGGTCCCAGACTTGCAATACGTGATGCTGACGAGGAACCACCAAGAGACGCTCCTATGAGGCCCTGTGAATGGCCATCGGAAAATTTTATGAATCAAGTGGGAATCAAAGAAGAATTTAGTGCATACTTGAGCAACGCCGGTCTTGATGACTTTGAAGCTGACAAATGCCCCCAGTATCATGATCTCACAAGTCATTTGTGAGGAGGTTTGAGTTTTCATCTTCGCGTAATTCTCCTTCAGTCATGTTTGACCTTTATGACAAATCTTATACCATGGACTTAGAGGATTTCACTTCTGCTTGCAAACTTCCATCTTGGGGTAATGTCAGGGATCCCCCTAAATCTGAATATAGAGACTTTCTTGCTAGTATAACTGTGGGGGAATCTAGAGATATAACACAAGCCACTATAGGGAGCGTTCACTTTCCTGCTATACATTATTTTGCTCTCTTCATAGGTAGATGTATTAATGCTAAGGATGAAGCATGTCACATGTGTGCCCCTGATCTCAGCATTCTTAAGAGTGCTGTGTTAGGAGACCAATCTTTTCATATGGGAGCCATTGTAGCTCGCAGGTTGCATCAGAATAGACATAACGGAGATTTCTTTGGAGGAATTTATGCAACCCGTTTAGCTAATTTTCTTGAGATAGACATTCGTGAGGGTGATATGGAGTTACCCCCTTCTTATTTAGATTTTGATTCTATGGTTTCCCACCAGTTTGTTGAGAGGACTGAACCACCCCTCCAGTATCGACTAATCTTTAACAAACGTCATGTAGTCCATATTGCTCTTCCTGCTCCTGCCTTCTTTGATTTTCAGACAGAAGGAAGATATATTATTACCAGAGAGGAGGCAGATGGGTACGAGAGGAGAGCGGAGGCTGCTCGACACCACGCTATAGCTCAGGCGGCGATAGCCACTGCATCACAGTATGACCCCAGCTTCACCTATGGGTATCCGCCAGGTTATCCCTGGCAATAGACCAACTTAGGACAAAAGCCTAAGGTTGGGGGAGTACGTATTTCCCACCGACATTACATTCATGTTCACACACACTCATTGCTAGATGTCGGTACTCATACTCTTTCACTGTAATATCCATGCTAGTTTATTTTCTTTTTCATGCTTTCTTCTTGTGTGTTTGATAAACCTTAAGGACAAACCAAAAAAATTAGTTAGTTTACTTTCCATGCTTGTAGTGCAATTAAAAAAGAAAACCCAAAAATATTTCCCGTTCTTCTTTTGCTTGTTGGGAGCTTTCCCGTGTAAATAGTTTTTATTTCTTTTCCTTTCTTTGGCGGTCGAGAAGACCATATTGAAAATGCTTAGTGGCTCTCATATGCATGATTGTTTATTAAACTTAGAGCCCATATTACTTGTCGTCTCTCTTGAGTTGAATGCTTGCAGATTCTAGCTTAGTCCAATGCACGTGCACTCTTATTATTATACACATCGTTCGGTCGTGCAAGTGAAAGGCAATAATGATGATATATGATGAACTTATTGGGATGAGAAAAGCTGGTATGAACTCGACCTCTCTTGTTTTTGTAAATATGATGATTCATCGTTCCTGATTTAGCTATTATGAAGTAAACATATTTGCAATGACATTTAGAGATTATAGGTGCTTGTGCCATGCTTGATTAGCTATGAGTTATAATGGTTTACCTTGCGTGCCAACATGCTATTAGAATGATTGTGATGTGGTATGATGGGATGGTCTCCTCCTTTAAATGAATTGAGTGACTCGACTTGGCACATGTTCACGCATGTAGTTGAATCAAATTAACATAGCCTTCATGATATTTATGTTCATGGTGGATTATATCCTACTCATGCTTGTATTCGGTGTAAATTAATTTTAATGCATGTTTACGACTGTTGTCGCTCTCTCAGTTGGTCGCTCCCCAGTCTTTTGCTAGCCTTCACATGTACTAAGAGGGAATACTGCTTGTGCATTCCAACTCGTTAAACCCCAAAGTTATTCCATATGAGTCCACTATACCTACCTATATGCGGTATTTACCTGCCATTCCAAGTAAATTTGTATGTGCCAAACTCTAAACCTTCAAATAAACATTCTGTTTTGCATGCTCGATTAGCTCATACGTCAACTAGAGCTGCCCTTATCTTCCGTGTTAGGCGGGTTATTCTCAAGAGGAGTGGACTCCGCTCCTCATTCACGAGAAAATGGCTGGTATCCGGGATGCCCAGTCCCATGCTTCGTGCAAACTAAATCAAAATAACTGCAAACAAAACTCCCCCTGGGACCCGTTGAATGTTGGAGGCACTCGTTGTTTCGAGCAAGCCATGGATTGATGCTTGTGGAGGAGGGGGAGTATAAACTTTACCATTCTGTTTGGGAACCGCCTATAATCTGTTTAGCATGGAAGATATCGTCGTCTTTTAGTTGTTATGTTGACAAAGAGAGTATGCCGCTCAAAATATAATTTATCTCTATTTCAAAACCGAACTCTGGCACCTATACAAATCCCTGCTTCCCTCTACGAAGGGCCTATCTATTTACTTTTATGTTGAGTCATCACCCTTCTTATTAAAAAGCACTCACTGGAGAGCACACTGTCATTTGCATTCATTATAATTGGTTTATATTGGGTATGACTTGACTGGATCTCTTTTACCATGAATTACAATGTTTAGTCAGTCCTTGATCTTTAAAGGTGCTCTGCATTTATGTTTTGCGGTCTTAGAAAGGGCTAGCGAGATACCATTTTGTTATATCATGTTATGATTGTTTTGAGAAAGTGTTGTCATCCGAGTTTTATTATTATGGCTCGCTAGCTAATTATGCTATTGATATGAGTAATTGTGAGACCTACGTGTTAAGTATGGTTAGTTCATAATAATTGATGAAACTTGAATGCTGGCTTTTCATGTTTACAACAACAAGAGCAAACAGAGTTTGTAAAAGTTTTTCTTTTTCTCTTTCAGTTTGTCAACTGAATTGCTTGAGGACAAGCAAGGGTATAAGCTTGGGGGAGTTGATACGTCTCCGTCGTATCTACTTTTCCGAACACTTTTGCCCTTGTTTTGGGCTCTAACTTGTATGATTTGAATGGAACTAACCCAGACTGACGCTGTTTTCAGCAGAATTGCCATGGTGTTGTTTTTTGTGCAGAAAATAAAAGTTCTCGAATGACCTGAAACTCCACGGAACACCTTAGAAAAAACAATAAAAAATCCTCGCCAAAGGAGAAGACCAGGGGGCCCACACCCTCTCCACGAGGGTGGGGGGCGCGCCCCCTACCTCTTGGGCCCCCTGGTGGCCCTCCGACGCCAACTCCAACTCCATATATTGGCTTTCGGGGAGAAAAAAATCAGATAGAAGAAATCATCGCATTTTACGATACGGAGCCGCCGCCAAGCCCTAATCTCTCTCGGGAGGGCTAATCTGGAGTCCGTTGAGGACTCCGGAGAGGGGGATTCGTCGCCGTCGTCATCATCAACCATCCTCCATCACCAATTTCATGATGCTCACCGCCGTGCATGAGTAATTGCATCGTAGGCTTGCTGGACGTGATGGGTTGGATGAGATTTATCATGTAATCGAGTTAGTTTTGTTAGGGTTTGATCCCTAGTATCCATTATGTTCTAAGATTGATGTTGCTATGACTATGCTATGCTTAATGCTTGTCACTAGGGCCCGAGTGCCATGATTTCAGATCTGAACCTATTATGTTTTCATGAATATATGTGTGTTCTTGATCCTATCTTGCAAGTCTATAGTCAACTACTATGTGTTATGATCCGGCAACACCGAAGTGACAATAATCGGACCACTCCCGGTGATGACCATAGTTTGAGGAGTTCATGTATTCACTATGTGCTAATGCTTTGTTCCGGTTCTCTATTAAAAGGAGGCCTTAATATCCCTTAGTTTCCAATAGGACCCCGCTGCCACGGGAGGGTAGGACAAAAGATGTCATGCAAGTTCTTTTCCATAAGCACGTATGACTATATACGGAATACATGCCTACATTACATTGATGAACTGGAGCTAGTTCTGTGTCACCCTATGTTATGACTGTTACATGACGAACCGCATCCGGCATAATTATCCATCACCAATCCGGTGCCTACGAGTTTTCCATATACTGGTTCTCGCTTATTTACTTTTACGTTGCCACTGTTACAATCACTACAAAATACCAAAAACATTGCTTTTGCTGTCTTTACTTTTGTTACCGTTACCACTACTATCATATTACTTTGCTACTAAACACTTTGCTGCAGATACTAAGTTTCCAGGTGTGGTTGAATTGACAACTCAGCTGCTAATACTTGAGAATATTCTTTGGCTCCCCTTGTGTCGAATCAATAAATTTGGGTTGAATACTCTACCCTCGAAAACTGTTGCGATCCCCTGTACTTGTGGGTTATCAGTCCACTGCCAGCGGCCGGTGCTACTGCTGGCGGGAGCTGTGCATCGAGCGGTTAGGTTTTTGCGACCGTCAAGGGGCAAAGGAAAGCGCTACCTGAGTGACTGTGGGGCTGGGGCGGGGGAAAGGGAATTGCACGCATACAGCACAGAGTGCAAATCGAGCGGTTATGGGCGTGGGAATCGTGTGGCTACCAAGCGACTGACTGAAATTTTGGCCAGCGCGCCGACGCCTATCAACGCCCCTTTTAAAAAGTACAATCAATTTATCAAAAGTATCTTTTTTTGAAAAAAATGATTAGCAAAAGTCACCTGCACTTTTAAAAAACAATTGTAGGTTACACTTTGTACAAGTTGTCAAATTCAAAATTAACTTTAAGTACATCTGGACAAAGTGAGCGTCGATTGTCTATCTACCTCCCAGTCTTTCATGGATGGGTGAATAATTGATGAGAGAAATTACCGCTGGTACAGTTGCCCATGTGAGATTAGAGTGTCTATCTACCTGCCACTTTCGAATGGATGATATGACAGCCTGGATTTGCCGTCTCTCTTTTTCCGGACTTTCATTTGCATTTTCTTTGGATTTGGAGTTTTGAATCAATTCAAATGGACATGAACACTTGGGCCTACCCTTGATTTTCACCCAAGTGACCCATCCACCTCTAACTCACCTTACCTTCTCTAAAAAAACTCCAAAAAAATCCCAAGGAATATTTTCATAAAAGAAAAATATTCATTTTCTTCCCTAAAAATCACTTCAGAGAAGTATGCTCCAAAGCAACCCCTAGATTTCTTGCTCCAAAAATCCTGAATAAATTCACAAATATTCTTCGAACCCTAGGGCACCTTCCTGACCAAAAATATTGCATAACTTTTTGGAATATATTTGCTATAGAAAATCATTTCTGTTCTGGAAAGAATGATCACTTTGCACAACAAGTATATTTTTGCTTGTTCTTTTGGGGCTGATCTTTTCTGAGCTTGATTACCCTCTTAAGAGATTGCTTAACCCCAAAGCACAGCCTTTAGTTCTCACTAAATTTTTCTCAGTGAAGCTCACAAGTTTCTGTCCAGAAACTTGCTTGGAAGAAAGCCACTCCCACAGTTCACCTGTGACCCAGCCAACCGTGCAAAACAACCAAAACCACTAAGGACTACCTGCCAGACATGGTGTTTGCGCTTAGCTCAGCCTGATGGCAAAGTTCACACGGTGACAACATTCATCCAAGGGGGTTGGCATGCGACCGACGTGCTATGCGGTGCGCCAGCTCCTTTGTTTTGCGCGTGCTCACTGACCAGGCTGCCGCACCTTGCCAAATTGCACCCCCATCCTCGTTTTCACCTCATTAACTCCACACTGGCGCTCGCCGATGCCGGAGCTCGCCGCCGCGAGCCAGGGCACGGTGCGGCCAAGGAAATAGTGCGCCCGTGCCCCTGTGCTCGTCGCCTACCGCGCTCCTGTGCTCGTCGCAGCTCGCTACAGCCCCCGCGTGATCTCCGGCGTCTTCTCCCCCTCTCACTGACACCATTCGTCGCCGAGTGACACTCCAGAGAGCTCCGGTGAGCTCTTGATCCCCGCCTCGGCCTCGCCTATAAATAGAGGTCCCCCGAGCTTGTTTTTCTCCGCACACACACTCAGCACACCTCCACACCACCGTAGGAAGCCGCATCCCGGGAAGGGCAGACCTCTGGCCATCGTCCCCGCCCCGAGCATGCTCGCAATCCCCGTCCACTGCCCCCTCCCTCTCCAGAGCTGTTCGAGATCCACGGACCACTCCAGCGTGTTCGTGGTGGTCCACTGGTGCGTGCTTGTGCCGTTGGAGCTGCTGGACTGGCCATGCTTTGCCGGATCCACCATCTCTGATGAGCTCCGCCTGCTGCCGCCGCTCGAGAGCTCCGTTCCGACCCCGTCCGGCCACCCCTAGCCACGCTACGGGTACGGGCTGGTGCGGCTCGATCTCCTCTACAACCCTATCCTCCTAGATCTCGTCGCTGGGCACTCCTCGCCGGAGAAAGCGCCATTGCCGCGCCGCCCGACTCTGCTTCTCTCCCCCTCCCCCTCCGGCCTGACCGCTGGGGCCCGCTATTAGCCGCTCAGGCCGCGACCGAAGCAGTATGAGTGCTGGCGCCCAGCCGGTTTACGCCTTCGACGTCACCTCCCCCTCTGGTTTTTCTTTTAATTCAAATTTAGTTCATATTTGACCAAAACTTTCACTAGCAATAACTTTTATTCTACAAGTCCAAATGAGTTGATTCTTTTTGCATCCTGTTCTTACTAGAAAATCCTAGCAGCACACCCAAGATGGGATTTTTCTTTGCTGCCTAGAATTTCTGGTAATTTTTAGAAGTGTTCTTGGTATTTTCTTTTTGTCATTTGATTTTTTTAGAAGGTGAAGCTTGTCTTGAAGACATCCAGGAGGAGTGTGAAGCTCCTCTGCACTAAGGAAGCCACAACAACATTATCATGGTGTCTTTGCAATATCCATTATTTTCTACTTTAATTTATATGATATTCATTACATATAGTATTAAAATAAATAATGCTTGTGTTATTTAGTTTGTCATGATCAAAATGCTTAGTTAACAGAAATGAATGCTTGAACTAGTGAGATATAGCTTGAGTAGTTGAACTAAGTAAGTTTGTCATGGCTATAATAATATGATCATCAATATTGTTTTTCCTATATGCATAATGAGTTTTATTTGATAAATGCCAACTAAAGTGATGAGTAGAAATAACCAGTAAGAAAGAACCAGAAATGTTGAAAGTTGAGTTTGTGCAAGTAGACCTTTGAATAAAGTTGATCTGTTATTTCCTAGTGATATATGATGCATGATATATGGTTGCATATGCATGGCATATAGTGACTCGAACATTTTTATTTTCAAGTTAAACCTAATGATAATTGAACTTGAACATAAAGTTGGTCGGGTCATGGTGCCACTGAATCGGGCAGACAAGTGCAACCACATTTGCCTTAATTAGTATGGGGAGGCCATTAGTCATCCCGTTATCATGCCTTTTATCGGTACCTCCAACGAGGAATGGTTATGGGTGTGTGTTACCCTGGCCCGGTAAGTAGACATAACCTTGTGAACCTGTTGTTGTTATGGTACCTTGTCCCCGTTTGGGACTGTTTATTTGCCACGATGGTGGTTGTTTTGCCTTTGGTAGGCTCGGTCACCCATGACTAATCCTAGTGGGGTGTTGGTCGGAGTGGTCATAAGAGTGTCATGGCACTGGGAGAGTCCTGTCGGAATGCCATTGGTCCACCCGAATGGGAGTGCGAGGCCACGGGTTCCCGTGTGGGTAAAGTGCGCTACCTCTGCCGAGTGTATTAATCTACCAATAGTCGCTCACGCGGATAAGGGCCTAGTTCGTAAGTAAGTCACACCATGGATCAACTTTCATAAATAAATCTGGCACACTAAGTTATTTGCATTGCACTGGTTGAATCATGATGATGTCAGTGAGACTGACTGTTGTGGTATCACTTGTGATCCGGGAGTGATCACTGTTTGGTTATGAGGTAACCCGTTGAAACAAGTATGGTTCCATTCGTGATCGGTCGTGATCACTGCTCGGTTGCGAGGCAACCTATTGGTAAGAGAGAGTCCGACTGACTCAATGCACAAGTTTGGTTTCATTGCATGAGTAGCATGTTGATGTTTGCATTTAACTTGATCAAATGTCATGATATTGTTTGTCATTATGGTTCTGTTTGCTGTGAGCTTGCAAGTACATTCAATGCACTGACCTGGCGTGTTATGCCAGATTTCAGGAAAGTCTAACTGGATCGGGGTGATCCCGTGTCTAGACCGTGTCCATATCGATGTCCCTGTGCAATGGAGTCCCGCTACGTCGTTGTCCCGCTGCCACGTAGATGTCATGCTCGAGGCCCCTTTATGTTCACTAAATAATGTACATATTGTTCAGCAGCGCCAAGTGTGCCACTTTGGCCTTGCTACTTGATGTAATGTCACACTATGCTTCCGCTAGTTTCAATGAAGTGGTGATTTCTGTACCAAGATGTTGTGTATTGCCAGAAGACATGATCTCTGGGTTGGCAATGCAAGGTAAACCAGTCGCTCTGAGCCTGGGTGCCAGAGATGAATAATTGATGAGAGAAGTTACCGCTGGTACATCCGCCCATGTGAGAGTAGATGTCTAACTATCTATCTACCTCTCACTCTCGAATGAGTGAATAATTGATGAGAGAAGTTACCGTTGGTACCACCGCCCATAAGAGAGTAGAGTGTGTATCTACCTCCCACTCTCCAAGTCTCCATGGGTTGGTGAATATAATTAATGAGAAGTTACCAGTACTAGTACTGGTGCCGCCTCCCACGCGTCATAGCTAGAGCTTTTCCCTTTCCGGCTCTGGAGCTCACTCAACCGCATGCTGTAGCCACCACCTAGGTGGCCCAGAACCATCAACTCAACACGCGGGGTTCGGAGGCGGAGGAGGGGAGGAGCGGCACCGGCGGCGATCAATGGATTAAGGTTCCGTCCACGACCCAGATCCTTCTCGATTACCGGGCAAAAATGTCTTCTTTTTTTTCTTGATTTCTTACTGCTGCGTGTGGTGGTCGGGTCAAGCGGTGGTGGCGGCGACCGGTGTGCAATGTGGGGGCAGCATGACAACTCGGACGATGAGAGCGAGGGAAAGAAGCAGCTCCTCATCGTCGCGTCCATGGTGAGGACATAGCTCCCCCCCTCCCACCGGGTCGATTCGGCTGCTTGGGTCTTAATCAAAGCCTCTATTGCTCATGGTGCCTCTCTTCCTTTATGTTTTGTTCGAAAAGGGGGTTTGCCCTGGCCTCTGCATCAGAACGATGCATACGTCCATATTATTGATAATCAAAAGGTCCAACATAAGTCTTGAGGTCTCAAACGAAAGGAAAAAATGCTCACAAAGAGCATGCATGCAAAAACAGGATAGCCACAACCGGTAGGCAAAACATAAGATAGGAAACTAAACACCTATCCTATTACATGACCGCCATCCAAACCAGTTGAAGATAGCCCATGCTACTATCTCCCATCGGATAGATCCAGTAACCAAATGCTCCCTGGCCTCCGTCAGATTGAGTAGCGACCACATACAGATGAGTGTAGTGGCCCGGAAAATAACCTGCAAGAAATGAATATTTGTTGTTCTGTTAAAAACCAAGTCGTTTCAGCAGTTCCAAAGTGCCTATAATAAATCACATACTTCTACACGGATATGTCTCGCTGTTTCTACATCAATCCCATCTAGCCATGTCCCAAATAACGTGTTGATAGAATTCGGAGGAGTAATATTAAAAGCTATGTGGACCGACCTCCACAATTTTTTTGCCAATGGGCAGTGAAGAAAGAGGTCTTTGATTCATTCATCATTATCACATAAGCTACATCTTTTAGATCTAGTCCAGTTGCGTTTCGCCAAATTGTCGTTAGTTAGAATGACTTGTTTGTGGAGAAACCACATAAACACTTTGATTTTTAAAGGCACTTTTGACTTTCCAAACATGTTTCGAATGAGGAATAGTTCTAGTGTTGATAATATCCAAATATATGGATTTAACCGAAAAATCACCATTCTTAGCTAGTTTCTAGTGCAACTGATCGGGCTATTGAGAAAGGTGGACATCCATCAATATTCTCACAAGATAGAGCCATGCTTCCCAAAGGTTTCCCGCTAGCGTCCTCCTGAATTGAATATTAAGAGGGTTGGACTGTAATACTGTTGCAACGTAAGCGTCTCTTTGCTGAACAATATTATAGAGAGAAGGGTATTGGAGTGCAAGGGGTGTCTCCCCTAGCCATGTGTTCTCCCAGAATCTTGTGGAAGTACAATTTCCAACTACAAATTTTGTCCTGTTAAAAAAGACTGATTTCATTCTCATCAGTCCCTTCCAAAAAGGCGAATCAGTCAGTCTTACCGTCACCTAGGACAAGGTTTTGGAATGAAGGTACTTATTATGCAGAATCTGGGCCCATGTGGCATCCGTCTCTACAGATAACTTATACAGCTACTTGCTGAGAAAACATCTGTTCTTCACCTCTAAATTTTCAATGCCTAGAACCCCTTGATCTTTCGACCTACAAATGATATCCCACTTAGCGAGTTTGTATTTTCGTTTTAATTCATCGCTCTGTCAGAAGAAGCGCGATCGATAGAAATCTAGCCTTTTTCGTATTCCAATTGGTACTTCAAGACATGACAAGAGAAACATAGGCATACTTGTGATAACCGAATTAATCAGAATCATTCATCCTCTGTATGACATAAGCTTGCCCTTCCAGCAGCTCAGTTTATTTTCAAACCGATCTTCAATGCACTTCCACTCCTTATTGGAAAGCTTGCGATGGTGGATTGGTATACCCAAATATGTGAAGGGTAAAGACCCCAATTCACACCCGAGCAATTCCCTGTAGGCTTGTTGTTCTTCTTTAGCTCTTCCAAAGCAGAACATTTCACTTTTATGGAAGTTAATCTTTAACCCCGATAATTGTTCGAACAAGCACAACACCAGCTTCATGTTTCTAGCTTTAGCCAGATCATGGTCCATGAAGATGATAGAATCATCAGCGTACTATAGGATATACACTCCTCTGCCAACTAAATGCGGAACAAGGCCACCTACCTGTCCATCATCCTTAGCCCTTCCTATTAGGATTGTCAACATGTCAATGACTATGATGAACAGAATCGGTGACACCGATCTCCTTGTCTCAAACCCTTGTGTGTTTGGAAGTAATGACCTATGTCATCATTCACCTTGATTCCAACACTCCCTTTTTGCTTGAAAGAATCTACCTAGTCCCTCCAGGCCTGATTGAATCCTTTCATACGCAAGGCCTGCTGAAGAAATGGCCATTTTACCTTGTCCTATGCTTTCTCAAAATCCACTTTGAAAAGCACCCCATCTAGCTTTTCCGTGTGGATTTCATGGAGCATTTCATGTAGGACCACAACCCCTTCTAGGATGTTTCTGTCCAGCATGAAAGCCGTTTGAGACAGCTGCACCACAGAATGCGCAATCTGTGTAAGCCTATTAGTCCCAACTTTGGTGAAAATTTTAAAGCTGACATTAAGAAGACAGATCGGCCTAAATTGCTCAATCATCACAGCCTCTGTTTTCTTACGAAGCAAAGTAATTGTTCCAAAGTTCAAGTGAAACAGCTGCAACTGTCCCGAGAATAGATCCTGGAACATCGGGAGCAAGTCCCCGTTAATGATGTGCCAGCACTTTTTATAAAACTCCACCGAAAACCATCTGGTTCTGGAGCTTTATTATTCTTCATTTCTTAAATTGCTTCAAACACCTCTTTCTCCGAAAATGGGGCTATCAAAATATCGTTCTCATCCGCTGCTATGTAGCCAATCAATTCGCATGGCTGAAAATTCTCTTGTTAGTAGTAAGAATAGCATTGTAAATCTAGGCTCAACACTGTCTGTCGTACCAACAAGTAGTATCTCAGGCAGTTCTTGACTGTTGCGTCATCTATTCTTGCTGGATTGGAGATCCCAGCACCGTTATTGGCCTCATCTGGTTAGATGTTGTAGAAGGACCCAAAAGGCATCTTGGAGAAGGCCTTGAGGGTGTTGGGGATCTCATTGGATACAAAAACAGCGGCAGATTGTGTTGCTTCAGATGCATTTTGTTGCTTTAGATGCATGAGGCCCACTTACTTAATTTCCTCCCATTGCTCCATTCAATTTCTGTGAATCTGTACCGTGAGTTCCGATTACTGAACCAGGGTTTCAAGGAACTCAGATTTCAGAAACCCACTGGAATAGAAGTTTTAATTTCATTCTTAGCTATAGTACCGTATGTTGTGTGATACTAAAATCAAGCTCCCATCGAGATATATAATTAGTAGTGTACACTGCCTGTGCATGGAGCTCTTATGGAGATAAGTGTTGGTACTGTACACTGCTGGTGTACCATGATGTGCTATCTAATTGATGTGTTCACCAAGAATGATATAATTTGGTAGTTAACTTTAGTCGTGTAAGTGTTAGATTTAACCGTTCGTCCTGTAATGTGTGTTCTGGACTATTAGCATGCACATTACTCTATGTTTCCCATCATGTATACTTGGCCTAAGTCCTACTGATTACGCTTTGTTTGTAGCCAAGTTCCTAGTAGCATTGACATTCAGGCTCTGTACATGTATAAGTACACCACCCACTGGTGTATTTTTTCGTGTGCCTGATCTTTTTCTCCTGCATGGAAATATGATATATTTTTTTGGTTTGGTTTGTCTTCCGTGTCTGCTGGCAGTCATGCATTCTGAATTATGTCTTGATTTCTTGCAAACTATGTGCACAAACGACGGAACTTATATCTGACTCTCATCAATGTGTATCTTCTTTGTCCTTAAATAGTGTATGCTCGGGGAGTTTGGAAGCCACTTGACGAATATAACCCCTGAGTCTGATCTTGTCAAACTTGTAGCTCACGACGAACCTATTTCTGACTCTAACCAATGTGAAGCAAAAGGAGGTTCAGCGACCGATACTGATATGCAACTTGAAGTGACCTTGAGCACCTTGGCTATTCAATTCTTTTTCTGCTTTTATGAGAATGTCCACATACGTGGTTTGACTTGGCGGGATGATGATTATATGCAATGGGTCTTTGGATACCATCACATAGAGCAAACCAAAGGCCTTTCTGCCAGGTTTATGAATGAGCTCATTGGAGTTGGATGCTACTCTTATTTTCCCTTTGGACCATTTGGGCCAGGAAGCACTGTGATCACTATTCCTGAAATTGCATGGGATGAAATTTCCGTTGAGCTTCAGAGCAGGCTCATAACTATGCTTGAATCTTTTCTTCAGTCGAACATTCCAATGCTATGGGCTTGAATAATTCTGCTTGCACTTTACCACCTGAACCTGTATGTGTGTTGGTTGATGCTATAGTGTCTTCAAGTGTGTTGGGCGATGTTGCAGTGTCTGACACTTGTATGTTTGATGTTGCTATGCCGGAATTTGCTACAGTGTCTGAAGGTGTGCTGGATACTCCTGTAGTATGTGATACTGCAGTATCTGATGGTATTATGGTTACTACTGCAGTGTCTGATACTGCAGTATCTGCATGCGCTTTGAACTCTGCTGTAGTGCTGATGTTATGACTAATATCCATGAAGCTGCTGGTGCCAATACTGTTAAGAAGAGGAGAAGATCAGAGGCTGTGGTGGTGACTGAACTTGGTCGAGGACTGCATAGTGACAAGGAGGGATGTGTGCCTATGGAGCTCCCCTATCGGAATCCTAAAACAAAGAAATCTCCTGTTGTGATGACTGCAGGCCAATAGTGCCTTCAGATTTTAGCAGTGCAACAAATGGGGGTTGAACAGTGTGGTATTGAAGTCTGTTCCAACAATCTCGTTGGACCTTCTCAGCGTCCCTATATTTTACCCAAGAAGACAACTCTACCTAGTGAATTGGAGAAAAAAGTTAAGTAGAAAGTCAATACTATTCAATCTGAACTTCCCATCTTCATGAGAGAGTTGCAATCAGCCTTTGTTGTTGCTCTGGTGAATTTACATACCATTTACCCGTAGCTACACTCTTGGCCTATTATTTGTAGTTTGCTTTTGATTTTGCAATAAAATTTCGGCATTACATTGTGGAAATAGCACATCTTCGATTATCTTCATCTAAAAACTTACACAGCCGACTAGAAATTATTTCGTCTGAATTAAATATTGATCAAAAGCTTTGAACTTGTGCATTTATAATGGAATAGGTCTTTTGCAAGGAATTTTCTTCCGCATGTGGCCTCCGGTACGCAAAGAAAACAATCATACATCTTCAGTTGGAGGACAGAAAGAAGGTGTTGAGGCCTGTCACGTTAACCTGCAGTGAGTATAACAACAACCAGAGGTGGCTTACCACGGGGTCGTCATACCATGTTTTTTCACTCGAATGTTCTTGTGTTTAAGACATCCAAAAGGAAGAGGGAGATTGCAGAACCTGAAGGAGTACAAGAAAAGTCCTTGAAAACGGTGGTGGTACCGGAGAAATCAGATAGCACCCCACTTATATTGGCGATAGAACCAGCGCCACCAAAACCTAGGATATCTCAACTATGCTGGTCGCTGCTTTGCTCTTGTTAGTACCTATTATCCTATCGTTGTACTTAGATTCTTACTTGGTGGATTATGTGACATCATTGTGCATTATAGCTTGCTTATCCACTGTTCGCACCAAATTATCAGATCTATATTAATGCTTACATTAATGTAGAATAAACCCAATGCTTATGAAGAAATTTAGTTCTGCATTGTTCTTGTAAGTATCGGTCGTCCTTCATCACTGTACTTATATTGTCAGCTTGCTCTTCATGTACACTTTGCAGCTTATTTTCCCTAGCCCTCCATTTTCCACACATCAGATATATGTATTTACTCTTGCCAAAATATTGAATAAAACTAATGCTACTGAAGAAGCTTAGCTCTGCATTGTTCTTCTTAGTGCCTTTTGCCTGTATGCTGCATTTACATTTGTACTCTGCATCTTAGGTTAAATAACATCCATTTGTTCCTATATTTTCACATCTATACTTACTTTTAACAAATGTAGAATAAAGGCAATGCTCTTGAAGAAGAGTCTGTGGTAAACTTCTTGAATCCCCCCCCCCCCATCAATATGGACAAGGGCTTTATAGAGCCAGTCTTCACTACAAATGTAAGTTTGTCCTCCTCGAGCCTTCAAACTTTGTTGTGTATATTTGGATATCTATGAGTGCAAATGTTGTTTATTTTTGTCGTTTGCATCAAATTGCTTGTGAGGTTTAGGCTTAGTAGAACTAAAACCGAGTACATGATGTGCGGTTTCAGAACTACTAGCTGTGAGGAGGAGGAGGTTAGCCTTGATGGCCAGGTGGTACCTCGGAAGGACACCTTTCGGTATTTGGGGTCAATGTTGCAGGAGGATGGGGGTATTGATGAAGATGTGAACCATTGAATCAAAGCCGGATGGATGAAGTGGCGCCAAGCTTCTGGCATTCTCTGTGACAAGAGAGTGCCACAAAAGCTAAAAGGCAAGTTCTACAGGACGGCGGTTCAACCCGCAATGTTGTATGGCGCGGAGTGTTGGCCGACTAAAAGGCGACATGTTCAACAGTTAGGTGTGGCGGAGATGCGTATGTTGAGATGGATGTGTGGCCACACGAGGAAGGATCGAGTCCGGAATGATGATATACGAGATAGAGTTGGGGTAGCACCAATTGAGGAGAAGCTTGTCCAACATCGTTTGAGATGGTTTGGGCATATTCAGCGTAGGCCTCCAGAAGCTCCAGTGCATAGCGGACGGCTAAAGCGTGCGGAGAATGTCAAGAGAGGGCGGGGTCGACCGATTTTAACATGGGAGGAGTCCATTAAGAGAGACCTGAAGGATTGGAGTATCGACAAAGAGCTAGCTATGGGCAGGGGTGCGTGGAAGCTTGCTATCCATGTGCCAGAGCCATGAGTTGGTTGCAAGATTTTATGGGTTTCACCTCTAGCCTACCCCAACTTGTTTGGGACTAAAGGCTTTGTTGTTGTTTGTTTGTTGCATCAAATTGCTTGTTCAAAGTTTATAATGAAGAAGTACATAAACATAAGTTTGTCCTTCTCAAATTTAGTCTTTAGTTGTGTGTAAATTAAACTAAATATAGAAAGTTATCTTCTTTAGTACTGTGTGTATGCTTGTGTTCTTGATCTATAATCCAGTGGTGTGGTGAAACTACCAAATCCAACACAATGTCATATCCTGCTATGTCTTAACTATGAACAATGCCATATTATATTAATGTTACTTAAATCATGTGTCTTTATTTACCAATCTAAAATGGTATAAATTGATAGTGCACTAACCATTCATGCTTATATGTTGTTTAGCACTACATGTATGCTTGTGTTCGTGATCTATAATCCAGTGGTATGGTGAAGCTGGCCACTCCTGCACAATGTCATTTCCTGCCATCTTAACTATGAATATTATGTTAATGCTATTTTAAACCATGTCTCTTTATTTCTGACAAAGAAATGAGATGAATTGACAGCGCTGATGCTTATACATGCAAAACATGTTATCTACCTACTTGTTTCTATTTCTTTTATCAGCATGACAACATTGATGCTAGGAAGAACTTCCACAATGATAGTGATATGAACCCATTGTTTGTCCCTCTAACATATACTCTAGAGAAGAAGGCACCACATTTTGAGGGTAGTGATACAACCCCAAAGTCATGTCTTGAAGTAGTGTTGAACTTACTCAGTGACACAAGCTCGATGAAGTCGTCGCCTCAATCTGTTCAACTTCTTCAGTCTGAAATTCAAGCAGAAAGACATGCTTCCACTCCAATCTAACTGGAACTCCAATCTCTATGCAAGATTAACCATAAGTACGGGACATCTATTGATGATATGTAGCTTGAGTTGGTGGATATAAGCGTCAAACAAGCACAGTCTCATCAGGTTGCTAAGTTGTTTGCGCTGTAGCTCCTGGGCAGGGCTAACCTTTCTTGAATTGTGTTGAAGTGATGTCAGTTTTGTCTATTATTTTGTTGGCCTGTTTACTTCCACTGGTGGCAACTTACCCAGTGTATGGAATCTACTATCTGGTTGCCCTTTATTATCACTTGTGATGCCCCGGATTCAATCGTACTAATGATACACCCAAACATGTATGATCAAGATCAAGGACTCACGGGAAGATATCACAATACAACTCTAAACACAAATAAGTCATACAAGCTTTCATATTACAAGTAAGTGGCCTCAAGGGCTCAAATATATAAGCTCAAATACACAAGAGTCAGCGGAAGCAATAATATCTGAGTACAGACATAAGTTAAATAAGGTGTCATAAGATGGCTAGCACAAACTGGGATACAGATCGAAAGAGAAGCAGGCTTCCTGCCTGGGATCCTCCTAAACTACTCCTGGTTGTCGGCGATGGCCTACACGTAGTAGTATGCACCCTCGGTGTAGTAGGAGTCGTCGAAGGTGGCGTCTTGCTCCGGGGCTCCAGCATCTGGTTGCGGCATCTGAGAAGAAAGGAAAAGGGGGGGAAAGGGGGAGCAAAGCAACCGTGAGTACTCATCCAAAGTACTTGCAAGCAAGGACCTACACTACATATGCATTGGTATCAATGAAATGGGTAGTATCTGTGGACTGAACTGCGGAATGCCAGAATAAGAGGGGGATAGCTAGTCCTATCGAAGACTACACTTCTGGCAGCCTCCATCTTGAAGCATGTAGAAGAGAGTAGCAAGTGCAGCAACAGGTAGCAATGCACAGCATAATCCTACCCGGCGATCCTCCCCTCGTTGCCCTGTGGGAAAGCGATCACCGGGTTGTATCTAGAACTTGTAAGAGGTGTGTTTTATTAAGTACCCGGTTCTAGTTGTCATAAGGTCGAAGTACAACTCTGGGTCGCCTTGTACCAAGGGACACGACTATTTGAATAGATAAACTTCCCTGCAGGGGTGCACCACATTATCCAACATGCTTGATCCCTCTAGCCGGACACACTTTCTTGGGTCATGCCCGACCTCGGAAGATCAACACGCCGCAGCCCTACCTAGGCTCAACAGAGAGGTCAGCACGCCAGTCTAAATCCTAAGCACGCACGGGTCTGTGCCCATCGCCCATTGCACTCCTGCATGCTGCGAGGGCGGCCGGAAGTAGACCTAGCCTCCATAATACAAGCGCACGCGTTCCAGTCCAATCCGGCGCGTGCCGCTCAACCGCTGACGTTAAGAAGGCTTCGGCTTATACCACGACGTAGAGTGCCCATAATTGTTCCCATGTAGTTGGTTAGTGCGTATAGGTTCGTAGCCAGACTCAGATCAAATACCAAGATCTTGTCAAGCATGTTATTTTGAACCTCGCAAAAAAGTGCTATTTTGAAGTAACCGCAGACGCCGACCAGGGACCACATGTCTCCTAGGTGGTCGCAACCTGCCCTGTCGCTCCACCACAAAGTAACCATCAGGGGGCTGCTGGGAGCCCAAGCCCACCACTACCTGGGCGGAACCACCTGCCCCTTCAGCCCCCATCTTTGAATCATCAACATAAGTAGGTAATAGTATAGTATGTACCCATGATCACCTCCCGAGTGATCACGACCCAGTAATATAGCATGGCAGATGCACAAGAGTGTAGGGGAAGATGGCACCTCTCACCCCCCACCCCCCGCCTAAACCCTAGACCCACCCACCACCGGCGATCTCCAACAACATCCGTGGGTTTTGGAATCTGATCTGGCCATCCTCTCCGACATCTTCTCCCCTTCCTCCTGGTTGTCATCTCCATGGCTGTCCATGCGGCCATCTCCCTGGGTCTGGACTTTTCCCCTGTGATTGATATGGCAAGAGCGATCTGGCATTCTTTTCGTTGCTCGGTGCACCCTTCGAATAGATCTGGACACTTCATCATGGTGGTATCTTTTGCACGCCACAGTTTCCGTCTGGATGATGAGAATGTGGCGTTGGCGTTGGAATCTGCGATCGGTGGCTATTGTTCTTCTCTAAAGGTATCTTGCCTACGTGATCAAGTTTTTGCCTTCAATGTTTCATGTAAAGAAGTGGGTTTTTTTATCTTGCATCAACGATCCTTTGTTGGCCCACAATTCAAATGTTATTTTCATCTTTGGGGCTATGGCGGCCCTGACTAGGAGAAAGAGTTTCGTGCTTGGCAAGTTGAATGCAACGAAGAATGGACCCTGGTTAGTCAATCCAAGCGACGTGCACGCCTTGGTCTTGAGGCCATGAAATATGCACCGGCTAAATCTTCCTTGCGATCATCTGCACATGCTGCCAAGAAATCCTTGCGCTTTGCAACTTTTTTGAATTATGATGCTTGTAAGGGTTATCGTTATCCAGCGTCTGCTGAGGAGATCAATGTTGTTACTTTAGATGCTGGTTATACAGTTGACCCTCAAGAGCGGGTTGACGATCCAGGCAGTGTTGCTCTCGTCTCGCCGCCGGTGTCTCCCCCGGCGACCTCGCCGGTATGGTTGTTGCAGTCTCTGGAGGTCACGTTTGGATCAATATCCCCTCGTGATCTTTTTCCGGAATTATCGGGATCGGGTACGCTAGCTGGTTTGATCTTCTCCCATGCATCCCATGCTGGGCCTGGGGTTTCTACCTCTCATCCCGATTTGTTGGGCTCAGCCCAACACCCATTGGAACTGTCTGATGATGATTCTGATCAGGCAAGCTACATAGACCTACAACATACGCCTGTGTTGCGTAAATCTAATGTCATGTTAGAGAATACTTCTCCTAAGTTAGCACAAGAGTTGGTGCGTGACTTACAAGGGCTTGATCTAGTTGTAGCGGAAATCGCAGCCAGCTTTTGGGATTGTTCCAAGTGCCTTGGCATGGGTCATATTTTGGTACATTGCACAAACAAAGTCAGATGCCGTAATGTTTCCGGACCAGTCACGTTAAGAAGGACTGCACCCGGTCTCCTCTTAATATTAAACTCTGGGTTCCCAAAACCAGAACTGTCGGTGTACTAAAGTAGGGGCACTCCTTTGTACCCCTTACTTGTGCGCGGGAAGTCAGAGCCACGGGCCGAAATCACACTTAGCAGGGTAAAATGGAGGAGTCAAAGCCGCACGACAATCAGCACAGCGCCAAAGACCGAAACCATAGAGAGCAGATGGACGAAGCAGGTTTCCCCGGTAAGACCCTTGCCAGGGCAGCCTCAGCAGCCCCGGCAAGCCCCTTGCCGGGGCGGCTCACCCACACTAGCGGAGTGAGCCACCCTCGAACCCACGGTCTCCAACACCATCAGCCATTTTGGGCCAGGGCTCGGGAAGCACCTCCATGGTGGCATCCAGATCTTTGTAAAGACAAAGAATATCCAAGATCAGATGAGGATTGGAAGGCAATGATCCTCGACAAGATCCTTGCCGAGGAAACCCTCAAGACCCTCGACAAGATCCTTGCCGGGGACGACAACACACCACGGCAAGACCCTTGCCGGGCCACCCGGCAATACCCTTGCCGGGCCACCCGGCATGACCCTCGCCAAGGGCGTCAGCGGGGCCACTGCCAGGCCCGCATCAACCAAATCTCCACCGTTGTTCGCATGCAGCTGCCAGCCCAACCAGCTGGGCAGGCACCTGCGTGGCAACATGCAGCTTCCAGGCCAACTCAGCACATGCCTGCGTGGCGGCATGCAGATCTTCGTGGAGGCTCCACCATCGCGCCACCTCAGCTGCTGGCCTGCCTACATGGCACCGCATGCATCGCCGGCCAGGGAGCGTGTCGAAGCAAGGAGGAGCGGCGATGGACGGGACGGGCCTCGCCCCCGTCCCCGATAAAGCAAGAGGACACCTAAGCTGCGCATTAAATGTGCCTTGTCCTGTAATGCGAGCGATAAGCTCATAGCACTGTAGGCCTTTCCACCTCTTGTGTGCCACTGTGGCAACCCCTTTCGACTATAAAAGGAGGCCCATGGTGTACTGGAGAGGGATTCGGCTCTTTGGAACCGCGCAGCCACCGTAGCTAGTTCAAGAGCTCAAGAACACTCAATACATCCACCAAAGCAGGACTAGGGTTTTACTCGTTCCTCGCAGCCCGAACCTGGGTAAACGATCCTTGTGCTGATTGCTAATCCTGCTCTTCTCACAATCTCGCGCCCCGCAACCGAAGAAGGGATCCTCATGATCCCATAGGTGTCGTTTCCCACCGACATCTTTGGCGCGCCAGGTAGGGGGAGAAATTGTGAGAATCTGGTCTAGTAGTTGGCCTAGCAGTTCTTCATCGCCACGGCTCCCGCGGAGAAGGCGGCCAAGGGAGCGGCGCTACCTACAAGCACGAAGGATGCCAGGGCGGCGACGAAAAGCTAAGTCATGCCAAACTTTAAACTTTTCTCCTTAATACAAGGTTATCGTCCTCGGAGATTCCGCCTATGTATGGAAAACCTGTACGCAGAGGGGCCCTCCCGCAATTGGCTACGCCCTTGTTCTGTTTTGAGTCCGCTCAACAGCTCAAGCGGCCGCGTCGACAGCGGCAGGGTAGCCTTCCGCAATTAGCAACACTCTCGACTGTGACTCGAGTCAAGCTCGACAGTTTGAACGGACGCGTTAAGGGCGGTAAGGTGGTTCACCCGGTAGCAAGCACACCCGAAAGGCCAATGGGGATCCGTCCTCAAGACGTCGCCCTGGGTTTACGCGCCGGCAAGCCTACCCAATTAGCATAGGGTGGACATAAAAAGGAAAATCGAACAGGAAAATAACATGCATAATGTCAGAAGTACTTTAGAGTTATATTACAGAAATTTCCACCACGGTCCTAACTAAAGATAGCAATTGTCTTGGTCATGAACCTGCAGCGGTGATAAGAAACGGTGTGCCTAGTCCCGGCGCTGGCCCTCCAACCTCTTGATTCCGTCGATGCGGCTAATGATGGGCTTGATACACTCCTTGAGCGCCATGATGTCTGCATCCTCCGGCAAGCTCTTCAGCGCAGCTTCGAAGTCGAGGTCAGGATGCTAGTGCACTATTTTGGCAAGCACCTTGGTCATTGGGCCCCGGCAGAGCATCCGGGACTCCTCGGCCAGGGATGCCGCCTGGTTGGAGTGAAGCCGCTCCAGGGCGCCGACGACCCTCTCAAAGAACAAGGTCAGGTTGGCATTGGCGCTCAGGCTCGTCTCTGGGGCGTACCTCACGTCCGACATCCTCATGGTGGCCAGCTATGTGGTGGCCGAGTTTGCAACAACGGCGAGGCGTCCGAGCCAACGCTTCTCGCCCTCCACGTGGCCATTAAGGTTGGCGGCCTCGTTCCTCCGCAGCTGCTTCTCAGTCTCCAGGTCCTTGGTCAGGGTCCCCTCTCGGGCCTTGGCCTCCGACAACATCTTCTCGAGATCCTCCAGCTTCAGCTTGAGGTCCCTGATGGAGCTGTTGGCCTCGGAGAGCTCTCCGGCCCTGCTAACGGCCGCGCCAAGCGCCTCCGCCACGGCGCTGTTGAGCGTGTCCTTCTCCTTGGATAGCTTCAGAGTTTGCTCCTTCAGCTCATCCCGCTCCGCCTCCAGCTCCTTCACCTTGCCGGCGTGAACCAGAGCCTGGGCATTGAGTGCCTCCCCATGCATCTGCTCCAGCTCTCGGGTCCGCTGTACGACGAGCTTGTCCACCTCTTCATCCTTGCCGCAAAGCGTGGCGACGAGTTTCTCCTCGCGCGCGGCAAGGTCCTCCTCTTGGGAGTTTAGTGCAGCTTCATGCTGGGTCTGGGTGGCTTCAGCGGCGGTAGCCAAGTTCTTTGCCGCCTCTTGGGCCTTCTCGACATCGGCCAGCTTCATGGTGAGCTCCACGTCACGCTTGGCCAACTTGCCCTGGGCGGCCTTCAGCTCGTCTTGAGCCTAGCGGAACCAGTCCTGCGCCTCGGTGACGCGCTCCTGGAGGTCCGCCTCTGCCTTCTCCACCACCGCCGTCCTGGACTTGGCCTTGTCCAAACGAGCGCGGTGGAGCGCCTGGAGCTTCCGGAAGCTGGCGCCCATGGCCTAGAGCAGCTGCTCCTCCTGGGAGCCGTCGCCACCAACGGTCGGCTCATCGACGACCTTGAGCCTGGCGGCGGCAAGCACTTCTTCGTCAAACACCTCTCCCTCGACGGGTGTCCTGGTGCTCGACGCGCCTAGAAGGTGGACGAACAAGTCGTCACCCACCCTCAGGTACCTGCCGGAGCCGGAGGCGGCGGCGGAGGAGGGCAGGTCATCAAACACCTCCTCGGCAGCGGCCTTGTCGGCCTCCCCGGCAGGTCCCTTGCCGGGCTCCCCAGCGGGCCCCTTGGCGGCGTCCTCAGCAGTGCCCCTGGCGCTCTCCTCGACGGCGATCTTCTCGGCCTGCGCCGCGGCATCCTTGGTGACATCCTCGATGATGGTATCGACGTCCTCTGCATCCATCGAGGGGAAGTCTAGATGCCAAGAAGGGGAGAGGGCGGGGCCAAGATCAAAAGCCAGTAAAAAAGAAGAAAGAAAGAACGCAAGCAGAAACGGATAACGAGTGGCTTACCCGTGCCAAGTCGAGAAGAAGAAGTCCCCTCTCCGCCAAGGTTCAGCATCGAGCAAAAGCCACCGGTGCCCGCGTTCTCCTCCTCCTCCGTGTGCATGGGCTCGGTGCTTGGTGCCCTTGCCGGGGACGCCCCTCGGGGCGGCGCGGTCGATGGGGGCGGCGTGTTGGGAGAAGCCTTCTGTGGCTCCCCTTGCTGCTGCTCCTCTCCTACATCCATAGCATGGTCAGTACCAAAGTATCGTACCCCTAGCGCACGTCGATAAAGGACGAGTGATGGACTCACGCTGGGGGCTGAGCCGGGGGCTGCTGTCCGGGCTGCTCAACACCACCAGCAGCATGCCGGAGGTGCCTGCCGGGGGCTGGCCGCTCGTCGAAATCCTGGCCCTCTTCGCCCTTTGGGCCAGCGTCTCCACGTCCCTGTGGGATGAAGATGATATGGAATAAGCGTCACCTTTTGAGGAAATGGAGAAAACAAAAAAGAAAAGAAGGGGGAAAAGCAGAGCTTACTCTTCCTCCTCCTCTTCCTCCTCCTCTGCTGCTTTCCTCTTCCTCTCCGCGCTGAGGGGTCCAAAGTCAAAATTGATCCCCGCACCAACGTCTGCCGACGAAGGGGGAGGCGGTGGCGTCTGGGTACGCTTGGACGACGAAGAAGCGGATGCCTTCTTCTTCGCCGCCACGACCTTCACCGCCTTCTTCGTCACCGCAACCCTAGTTTGGCACGCAGACGTCTCCTGGGCCTGTCGTAGCTGCGCAGCCCAGCCGGGACGTACCGGCTCACCGGAGGTAGCCCGCCGCAGGACTCGTCCTCTTCTAGTGACTGGAGGGTCGGCGGTCGCGGTCTCGTCCCCCTCGTCCTCCTCATCCGATGAGTCGTCGGCCATGTCCTCGACGAGGGGAACCCCGGTGCCGGCGCCGCTGGCCTCCCCAGCGGCCGCCGCCCACCCGGCAAGCTCTTCTTCTTCTGATTCCGCCGCGGCCTTGTCCTCCATGCCGCCGGCATTGCCAGCCTCCTCGGAGAGCTTCGCCTCAGCCACTATGGTGGCGATGTAGTCCAGCTCCGCCTAGGAGGTGTCCTGGATGAGCCACGGCTCAGCGGTGACGTACCCCTCGTGCAAGGTGTCGAAGAATTCCTGCACTCGGAGCTCGTCTAGCTCGACCCAGCTCGGGTCAAGGCCGTGCGCATTGAAGTACGACATCATGGAGATGATGTCGGACCGGCGAGAATTGTTGCACAGCAGGACCACTCCCACCGGCAACTTGAAAACGGGCTCTTTGACAACCTTGTCGGGCTTCGCGGCAGCCCTCGCAGCCTTGCCGGACCGTTCAACCTCACCGTCGTCATTGACCTCAAGCTGGAAGATCCGTTGGCAGAGATGGGCGTGCCTCAGCACCATCAGGTTGTGGTCGAGGCCGGGGTGAAGCCTCATGATGTCAGCAGCATTCGTGAAAAGCCAGGCCGGCCTCCCCTTGTTGTGCAAAGGAGTGATTCGGCGGCGGATGAAGTCCGCCCCGATCACTTCGAGGGTGAGCCCAGCCTCGGTGAGCCGGAGAATCCTGGTGGTGGCAATCATGAGCTTCTCGTCGTCGGCGCCGACGTCGCCTCAGTCTTTTCCATGGACCGGCGGCTCCCGACAAACCTCGCAGAATGCTGGTGGGTTCTCCTCATCAATCCAGCACCACCGGCCCGGCCACTCTTCCCACCTCTCCTTCGTGGAGCTCTCCAGGTACGCCCCCTTGGCCCTCGGAATCCAGGCGACGCAACCGGAGATGGCGCCCCCTTTTGGATCCGAGGGGAGAAGTAGTGGCAGAAGAGCGTCGTGGTGGGGTGCACCCCGGCAAAGCCTTCGCAGAGGTGTGCGAAGAGAACCATGCACGCCACGACATTCGGAGTGAAATCCAGAAGGCGGAAGCCGTAGGTGTGCATGACGTCCTTGAAGAAATCGGAGAAGGGGAGACAGAGCCCGCAGGAGAAGTAATCGACGAAGAAGGGGTACCGATTTGGGGTGGCCTCGGCGCTGGCGGGGATGACGTGTGTGGCTGGATGCCCCATCGTTTCTCCCCCTGTCTTCACCCCCCACAGAGGTTTGAAGAACTCCCGGAGCTCGGACACATCGACCGTCAAGGGTAAGTAGGTGAACTGCTCCCGTCGTGCCACCAGCTCGCTCTCCGGCTGCTCCGTCGCCCCGGCATCCTTAGCCACTCCCTTGCCTTTGGTGGATTTGGGCGCCATGGCGGCTGCGGGAAGCAAGAGGGCAGAGGATGGCGAAAGCACAGCAACGGTGAACGAAGACGGGGGGCTTGAGAAGGAGGAAGAAAGGGGGCAGCGGTTCCAAGATTGGAGAAGACGCAGGGAGGAGGTAAAGTGAGCAGCGCGCCCGCGGTTATTCCTTTTTACGGGGAAGGCACGGGCCGCCTCCTTTCCCATTAACTGTGATATGACGCATGCGTGCGTGAACCGTCCCATGCATGCCTCCCACGTCACACATGCTCTTCCACGACGCGCGTCCGCTGCGGGTCGTGGGGAAGCGCAGCGGACGAAATAGTTACCGTGGTAAAATCTGCCCCGCCTGCCGGCGCACCGTTTTGGGCCTGGCCCAACAACGCCTTGCGCCTATGTGTGGCCCAGGCCCGAGGGCTCCTGTCGGTGTACTAAAGTAGGGGCACTCCTTTGTACCCCTTACTTGTGCGCGGACAGTCAGAGCCACGGGCCGAAATCACACTTAGCAAGGCAAAAGGGAGGAGTCGAAGCCGCACGACAATCAACGCAGCACCAAAGACCGAGACCACAGAGAGCAGATGGATGAAGCAGGTTTCCCCGGCAAGCCCCTTGCCGGGGCGGCTCGCCCACACCAGTGGACTGAGCCACCCTAGAACCCACGGTCTCCAACATCATCAACCACATTTGGGCCAGGGCTCGGGAAGCACCTCCATGGTGGCATGCAGATATTTGTAAAGACAAAGAATATCCAAGATCAGATGAGGATTGGAAGGCAACGATCCTCGACAAGATCCTTGCCGAGGAAACCCTCAAGACCCCCGGCAAGATCCTTGCCGCGGACGACAGCGCGCCACAGCAAGACCCTTGCCGGGACACCTGGCAAGACCCTCGCCAAGGGCGTCAGTGGGGCCACTGCCAGGCCCGCACCAACCAAATCTCCACCGCCGTTCACATGCAGCTGCCAGCCCAACCAGCTGGGCAGGCACCTGCGTGGCAACATGCAGCTTCCAGGCCAACTTAGCACACGCCTGCGCGGCGGCATGCTGATCTTCGTGGAGGCTCCACCACCGTGCCACCTCAGCTGCTTGCCTGCCTAAATGGCGCTGCATGCATCGCCGGCCAGGGCGCGTGTCGAAGCAAGGAGGAGCGGCGACGGACGGGACGGGCCTCGCCCCCGTCCCCGATAAAGAAAGAGGACACCTAAGCTATGCATTAAATGCGCCTTGTCCTGTAATGCGAGCGATAAGCTCATAACACTGTAGGCCTTTCCACCTCCTGTGTGCCACTGTTGCAGCCCCTTTCGACTATAAAAGGAGGCCCATGGCATACTGTAGAGGGATTCGGCTCTTTGGAACCGCGCAGCCATCGTAGCTAGTTCAAGAGCTCAAGAACACTCAATACATTCACCAAAGTAGGACTAGGGTTTTGCGCATCCTCGCGGCCCGAACCTGCATAAATGGTCCTTGTGCTGATTGCTAAACCCGTTCTTCTCACAACCCCACGCCCCGCAATCGTAGAAGGGATCCTCGTGATCCCATAGGTGTCGTTTCCCACCGACAGGAACGCCTCACCTCGAGCCTTGCGCCATCAACAAGCAGCTTGACGCTTCGATCTCCACCGCCTCCTCTGCCCACTCTGACAAATCTCCACCACCGTCGCCTGTTTCCTCTGTTTCTTTGCCAAAACCACCATCGCCACCACCGCCGAGTAGCAAACCACTCAAAGTACCATCACAACCCCCTCCAATGGTGATCTATGAGCTTGATCCTCGTCGGTTCCTTCCGGTGGTCCACGACATCATCGATGGCGGGCCCTTCCGACTCCTGAGGACTTTCTACACGCCAGCTCAGGCTCCTCCCCGACGCCATGAATCCTTCATGGTTGGCATCGTGGAGCCCCTCCCTCCTCCTAAAGATGTTGCTATTCATCGGCAGCAAGTCCTCGCGTTCATCACCAACCAGCTGGAGTTACCGGTACGATCTGCACAAACTTGGTTTCATGGAGTTGGATTATATGAGATGCAAGATACAGTCATTAGAGCTGCTTTAGTTGCGCACCCTCCCTGGCCTCTTGGTTTAGACCAGCATGGAAATGAGATGTTCGTTAGGTTCATTAACCATGATGATGGTCAGGGTTATCGGGCTCTGCAAGGGTTTAGATCAGGTTGGTTGATGTTTGTTGGAGTACCTCTTGGTTTTCGCAATGAGGTTAATCTGTCTGAAGTTGTGGGAACTTTTGGTCAGTTTCACTATTGGAATCATGAGGATGACAGGCTAGTGCGGGCGTTGGTTTATGCTTCTTTTCCAGATGATCAATTGGTACCAAGAGATGTGGTTTTCCGTCAGTTTGCTAATGTTGGAGCAGCAATTGTTTCTTGGACTGTGTCTGTATTAATTTTGACTACTGAATTTGCTGAGCGGCTACCACCGGACGAGGATGTCATGCCGTTGGATGGCAACCCACACCCAATGCCAGGGCAACTACAACCAGCTGAGAACTTCTGAGCTTTGCCACCGTACCCTGCCCTTGGCTGAAATGATGTTACATGGCCTGCTGCTCCAGAGGAGCCCATCCAACCCAATCCGCAAGATCTTCATGGTTGGGGCAATGAGGATAATCAGAATGATACTCAGCAGGTGCAGCCGCAGGTCCAGGAGGCAAACTCAATGGTTTTAAATCCTTCTATGGGCTCCAATGACTCTACTAATGCTTTTGGCCCAGCCCAGCATGCTGGTCCGTTTGTTGGGCCTAACAATGTTGTGGATCAGGGACCCATCTTCATTGAAGACAATGTTCAGGATGCTGCTCCACATGTGCCTCAACCAGAGCAATCCGTGGTTCCACCAGTGCATCTTGTGGCTATGGAAAATCCAGTGGATGACCAGGAGATGGAATTACCTGTAAATGAAATTGATAATGAGCAGAACAATCTTGCAATTGTTCCATATAATCCAATTGTGATGCAACCTCCTCTACATGTTGGTCTTGTGAGAATTGTTATGGGCCCTGCATTACCTCCTGAATTTATTTGGAGAAGATCTTTTGAGTCTCTCATGCCCACTTTCCTCATTGCTCAGATCCCTATGAACTTGGCTCCACCTGACAGGTTCTACTCCCACAAAATAACTTGGTCTGTGGCTTTCGATGTTTCTGTTCCTTTCAATCCTCCAGTCCCCCATGGATATGAGCCCTCTCAACCCATTACAAGAAGGTTGTTTTTGGAAGGAAGCAATGACCAGAGTACTTTGCCTGGGAATGTTGACAGTGTTTCCCTCTCTGAAGAGGACCCCCCAGCCAGCCAGAGTATCTTTCTTTCTGCCACATCTTCGAAGGCACAAAAGACATGTGCAAGAAAGTCCAAGGTGTCTGTTGTTCAAGCTATCTCTGACTTCTCAGATAGGAGGATGACAAGAAGTGTAGCAAGATCACAAGGTTTCAAACCTATTTCTCCTCTGTTGCCTAAGCCAAAGCCCCTCAAGCAGCCTAGGGCTAAGAAGATGAAGGCAGACATTCAGAGCAACACTCCCAGCACTCAGCCAGAGGATGCAGGCGCTCAAGAGCAAATTCCACCTGCCACACCAATTGTTGTGCTCCAACACATTGGAGAAACTCTTGGAGTCCCTCCTGAGAAGATGACGGTGGAGAAGCTTATGGCTTCTTCCGATGCTGCTACCAAGCCTACTGTTTCTCATGATGATTAACTCTTTTTATTGTCCCATAGGGAGGCATGTCCCTTGTCATGCTAGTTATCTGAAATTTCTTTCTCTTCTGTTTGTTGCCTGCACATTGTCATTGGATGCTACCTTAAATATTAGGCTTTTGTTTCACTGTTATGCAGTGAACTGTTATTTCTGCCTCTACTTCTTAGTATCTTAATGAATTCACAACAAACAAGAGATTGGAAGGTGCTTTGTTGGAATGTGAGTGGCCTAAATTCTGAGGAAAGACAGATAAGTGTTAGAGCTAAAATTGAGGAAAGTCAGTGCTCTGTTATTTGCTTGCAAGAAACAAAATGTGAATTCTTTGATCAACGAGCAATCAGAAAGTTTTGCCCCAGAAGATTTGATAATTTTGTCTATTCATCCTTTGTTGGGGCTTCTGGTGGCATTCTTGTGTTATGGTGCTCCAGCGTTTTCTCTGGCACACTTGTGGATATGAAACCCCATGGCATTATAGTTACATTCACTTCTGTTCATAATGCAAACGAATGGACCCTGGTTAATGTTTATGACCCTTGTCAAGGGCCACCTAGGGATGATTTTGTTCAGTGGCTTTATAATTTGGACATTCTAGTGAATTATAATTGGCTTCTTGGGGGGGGGGGGGTTAATTTCATAAGATCTCTTGATAACAGAAATTTGCCTAGAGGGGACATAAATGATATTTTCCTTTTTAATGAGATAATTGGTCATCTTGGCCTTCTGGAGTTGCCTTTAAAAGGAAGATCTTATACCTGGTCCAACATGCAAGAAAATCCCCTACTTGAGCAACTTGATTGATTTTTTACTTCTTCCACTTGGATTAATGATTATCCAAATACAATGGTCCACCCACTTGCAAGAACTGCCTCTGATCATGTGCCCTGTGTAGTTTCCATTGCTACATCTATACCCAAGGCCAAAATCTTTAGGTTTGAAAATTATTGGGTGGATCTGCCTGGTTTGTTTGATTGTGTGGAACAGTCATGGAATGCTCCAACAAAAAAGTCCAATTCTGCAGCTATACTCACTAAGAAGTTCAAAAGGCTAAGATATGCTCTTAAGCAATGGTATATCAGTTTGTCCAAACTTAAGAAGGCCATTCAAGCTGGCAATGAGGTGGTTTTATTTTTTGATAATCTTGAAGAATTGAGGCCTTTAACAAGAACTGAGTTTAATTTCAGAAAAATAGTAAAGCTCCATATCGAAGACCTCCTTCATTTGCAGTTCATTTATTGGAAACAGAGATGCACTATTAGGTGGATCAAGGTTGGAAAGGAAAACTCAAAATTCTTCTAAGCAATGGCCACTGAAAGATTCAGGAAGAACTCTATTTCTTCACTACAAGATGAGGATGGAAACATTGTTTCTGAGCATCAACAAATGGCTGGTATGTTGTGGGGCACTTTCAGAGATAGAATGGGGGTTTCGACAGGGATTGATATGAGGTTTGACCTAGCAACCTTGATTGATAATGTGGATGGTTTGGATAATTTGTCTGCTCCTTTCTCTGAAGATGAAATAAATGAAGTTCTAAAATCTTTGCCCACTGACAGGTGCCCTGGCCCTGATGGTTTCACTGGCTTGTTTGTCAAGAGATGTTGGAGTATTATCAATCAGGATTTTTTGCAGCTTTTCCAGGATTTTTATGATGGAAAAATTACAATTAGCAACATTAATGGGTCTTTGATTACCTTAATTCCAAAGAAATTGTCACCTGAGGGTCCCAATGACTTCAGATCCATTTCTCTGACAAATACCTGCTTGAAATTTCTGACAAAGCTCCTAGCAAATAGATTGCAGAAGGTCATCTTAAGGTGCATTCATAAGAACCAATATGGGTTCCTGAAATACAGGTCTATCCAAGACTGCATTGCATGGACTTTGGAGTACATACATCAGTGCCACAAATCCAAAAAACCAATTCTGATTCTTAAGTTGGACTTTGCAAAGGCTTTGATACGATGGAGCATGACCTTATTCTCAAGCTTCTGCATCATAATGGTTTTGACAGCAAATGGATTGGCTGGATTAGAGAGCTTTTGTCATCTGGCACTTCCTCTGTCATTCTGAATGGAGTGCCTGGCAAACAATTTATCTGTAAAAGGAGTGTGAGGCAGGGTGATCCACTTTCACCTCTGTTGTTTGTCCTTGCAGCTGATTTGCTACAAACTTTGGTCAACCACATGCTGAGAAATGGAACTATTACTTTGCCTATTGAAACCCATGATAGAGATTTTCCTATTGTTCAGTATGCTGATGACACTCTTCTAATTGTGCCTGCTGTGGACTCACAACTCCTGGCTCTTAAGGACATGTTGCAGGATTACCATGCATCCACTAGACTTAAAGTAAATTTTCATAAGTCCTGTATTTTGCCAATAAATGTGGATGAGGCAGAAACAACTAGATTGGCTGCTGTTTTTGGTTGCCAGGTTGGGACTTTACCTTTTACTTATCTTGGGCTTCCTGTGGGTACCACTAAACCTAGGATTCGGGATTTATTTCCAGTGGTGGATAGGGTGGAAAGAAGATTGTCTGCTAGTTCTTGCCTTCTGAATCAAGGGGCTAGGTTACAACTGCTTCAATCAATTTTATCTTCATTACCCATATACTTTCTGTGCAGTTTATGTCTTCTAGATGGTATTATCGAGCAAATTGGAAGAATTATGAGATAGTGCTTATGGAGAGGCAATTCTGACACTCCAATACAATCTTTGGCTGCATGGCCCCTTGTTTGCAGACCTAAAGATAAAGGTGGCATGGGTATTATTAATCTGAGCATTCAGAATAGAGCCCTCCTGACCAAGCAGTTGTTTAAGTTTTATAACAAAGCAAATATTCCTTGGGTGTCCCTCATTTGGAACACTTATTATGATGGAGTTGTACCTCATGGAACAGTGTTGTGTGGTTCTTTTTGGTGGAAAGATGTCATTAAAATTAATGAAGCATTCAGGCTACACTGTGAGGTTACTATAAACAAGGGAGACTCTATTCTTTTCTGGTCTGATGCTTGGATTTTTCTTGGGATCATCTGTTCCCCTCAGGGAGAGGTTTCCTAGTCTTTTCTCCTTTGCAATTGATGATAAGGTATCTGTCAGAGATTTTCTCAACACTCTGGATATGTCAGAACTCTTCCACCTGCCCTTGTCACCAGAATCAATGGAGGATCTGATCACTGTACAGAATGGCTTGCTTGACATGAATACTGATGACAGTATCAATGACTCCTGGTCTTGGACACCAGGAAAAGGAAAATACTCTGCCAAGAGCTACTATACAGTGATGCACGCTCATATTCCTACTGATATGCCAGCCAAATCGGATTTGGGAAAGCATATAAACAAAGAAAATCAAGGTCTTTGCGTGGTTAATGCTTAATGATAGTCTCAACACCAGAGATTTGCTGGTTAGGAGACACTAGAGATCACCTGTCACGACCGGTTTTCCAACAAAAGACTTATTGAGAAACCGACCTTTAAATAGACCAATATAGGAAAAATCCTCCTTACTGGTAGACAAAAAGTTGATACAGAAATCCAGTACTACTAAATATTATACAGGTTTGAGCTGAGGTTGCTCAACAAATTATTACGAGCACGCCAATATTATACATAAGGCGGATATGACACAAGGGTGTGGTGGCATACTACTGGCTCGCCATAAAAGTGGTGGTGTATATGTCACAGTGGAGTGGATGACAAGACTCCTAATTTGGCAGCTCATCGAGCGTCGAAGTGAGGCTCGATGCATTTATTTGGGTAGCGGAAGCGGATATAATACAAGTGACCAAATCCAGGATCGCACGGGACTGACTGGGACTCGTCTAGGCGTCGTACTCGCTATCGTATTCTTCATCCATGAGATCGCCTTCATCAATATCTGGCCAAATCAAAAAGCCAGGTGAGTACTTTGAATGTACTCGCAAGACAGTTCGGACATAAGATATAACAAATGCAAACATGATGCACCAAGAGCAGTTAGTCAATACACCCTCAAATAATAAATTTGCACGACATGTAGAATAAAAAGGAAGTCAGGCGGTAGTCCTCCCGAAATCCCAACAAAATAACTGAAAACCGATCGGGTGTCTGAAGCGACGCCTCGAAAGGTGAAATAAATAAATTAACATGCCGCAGTCGGGCATGTGAGCGACACCACATAAAGGGCTTATATTGAAAAGTAAATGACAGTGCGTGCCACAGTCGGATGTCTACGCGACATCTCGGAAAGGGCTTATAATGAAAGTAAATAACAGTGATGCCACAGTCGGACGTCTGAGCGACATCTCGGAAAGGGCTTATAATGAAAGTAAATAACAGAGATGCCACAGTCGGACGTCTGAGCGACA
Organism: Triticum dicoccoides; assembly: GCF_002162155.2. Lineage (NCBI taxonomy): Eukaryota > Viridiplantae > Streptophyta > Magnoliopsida > Poales > Poaceae > Triticum > Triticum dicoccoides. Next base: position 323,126,568 of record NC_041381.1, read on the forward strand.
TCACATAAAGGGCTTATATTGAAAGTAAATAACAAGAGTGCCACAGTCGGACGTCTAAGCGACACCATAGAAAGGGCTTATATTCCATTATTCATATTCAATAATTTCATGAAGGTAAAGCACTCACAGGAATTATTCAGTACATAATAATAAACGGGTTAGTCCATCCACAGGAGTAATCATTTAACCGGACTTAATACTCAGGTTTGTTCATCGAAGATTTTGTCACTGAGACTGACGCGGATAAGTTGAACACAATCCTTGACCAAGATATGAATACATGAATGATTTTGACTCTGCAGAGTTTGTACTATTTAACCACAACCAACGGATTTCAGTAGTCACGAAGGACTAGTTCCGTTTACGGTATTTCAGTAGAAACACATCTAACCAGTACACACCCATTTCCACCTCACGATGCCAGGAATCACCCTAGGCAACGTTCAAGAAAAACTTTGAGACGGGGAGGCTACAACCTCGAATAGCATGGGATCAAATTTATATACGCGCGCTCTAAGGGGTGCCCCCCTCTCGGTCCCAACCGGAAACACCCATGCCCCCTGACCGAATGACTGGCTTTAATCCAGGGCCATGGAACCCTCATCACGGCCTCTCTATTCTGGTGTGTACGAGGAAAGCGGTTTGCAACTTACTAAACCATATTCTTTGCAGAAAACATGCGGTAGCACAAAAAAGGAAGGAATGGATGATAACGTGACTTGATCCACGTTAACACTGGAGTTGAATGGTTTGGCATAAGACTGGCATGCTTCAACACTGCCATCTTACCACCTCTCATGTCACCACATGATCATGTAAACTCACATCAAAAACCATATGGAGTTTCGAAGCTCACTTGCCTCGGCTTTGCATGCATTATAACACTTACTGCTATGCATATAAACATGCCATGAACTGACTACTCAATGCAAACATGCAAAACACTCATCATATCAAAGGTTCAAACATGCTTGCCTAGTTCGGAGTAGTCGGAGTCTAGCTCGGTGAAGTTCGCGGTTCCGTCACCTCCTCTGGTATCTACGGTACAACAAAAAATATGCACTATCGTCAATACCGTGTGTGCACAAAAAGTGTTCCAAATATTTTTCAAATAAATATGATAAAAAACTAGACAGAAAAATAAAGGTGTCAGAAAAAGAATCAATCAAAAATCATTTTTTGTTTAAAAGATATTAGAGTTTTAGCCCAGGGACTTATCTTTAATGAAACAGAAAGTTTCCAGGAGGAAGAATAGAAAAAGACAGAAAAACGCTTCAGACTGAAAGCGTATTTGCCCGAAAGCGCTTTCCAAAAAAACGGTTCGAATATAACAGAGAGACTGACGAGGGGGTCCCACTCGTCAGGTTTGAAAGTTGGAGGGAGAAAAACAGAGCGCGCCTGCGCCCGAAGGCTGCGGTGGTCGCCGGCGGCGATCCACGGCGAGTTAGGAAGAGTGCATGTTACCTACGGGTCCCTTGGGTTCTTCCGCACCTGTGGGTGGTGGAGTTGGTCGTCGGCAAGCACCACGTCGTCGGCGGCCTCAACTCCAGCGGACGGTGGTTTGGGCGTTGTTGGATCTCGTCAAGGAGAGCTACGAAGGTGGAATTGAAGCTCAGGTTAGAGTACTAGGTGCACCAGAGGGCTGCTGATGCGGTTTGGGAGGCGTAGATGGCCTCACCTGAGTGGATCGAGCTAGAGCCCGAGGCGGATCGGGGCGGCCGGAGACGGAGGAGAAGGCCTCCTCGGGGTCCTCCTTGTGCCTTGGCGGGGCTCTGGTGAGGTGGAGGGAGTAGTGCTGGTCGAAGGCGAGCTCGGGTGGCTATTTATAGCCGGCCCGAGGTGGTTCCCGTGAACGGGGTAACTCCGGCGGCGATTACGGCGATGCAGTGGCCGGACGGGTGGTTTAGGTGGCTGGGCATCGACGTGGTGATGCATGGGTTTCATTCATATGCTAACCTCGGTTGGATTAGGCTTGCTCTGTGGTTTCGACGGAACGGCGCTTCACGGGCCCGTCGGCGGCAGAGAGCGCGTCCTGTGCTTGTCGGGCCACGACGACAGTGCTGCGGCGTGCGCTGGCAAGCAGATGGCCATGCGGAGGCCTCGGGTGCTTTGGGCGGTGCTGGACGGCGCAGAAAGTTGGCGCTGGCTCCTACTGGCCGCCACGGGTGGATCTGCCATCGCAGAAGTTGCCGGCGTTGGCGAGGCACGCCGCCACCGACACCTGCGCCCGTCCAAGAGAGCGTGCGGCACTCTGGATAGGAAGGCGTAGCAGTGTGCATAGCGCCAGAGCGTGCACTGGTGAGATCGACGCCAAGTCTCTGAAGAAAACGACACTGACGGTCGCCTGAATCACTGAAAACACTGAACTTTTCTAAATCTAAACAGTAACAGTGCAGGCCAAGTGTTCGATGAAATAATTTAGGCATGTGGAGAATTTATCTGGAGCTGATCTTTGGTGAGGTGGCCTCTCAATGCACCTGGGGGCTGCCTGATTTTTGGTAGAATTTTTGGAAAAGAAAAGATATGAATTTCACCAAAATGATGAATCTGGTCCAAACTTGCAGTGAGCAAAACTTGAAAATTTTGAACTGTGGAAGAGTGGATCTTGATGGATCTAGGTTGGGGCGCTAAGGACTAGCCAGAGGAGTTGGTTTGAGATCAAAACTCAAATGAAATCAGATACTTCCTTTGTAAATCACCTCGGTCCAAAAATAAAGACAGAATTAATTTTGGGGATAAAATAAATGGAATAAAAATCCAAAATGGGTTGAACTTGCTAGGATTGGCTACTTGACTTGACCCAAAGTGGAGGGAGGTGTTTTGGGGGAAAATTTAATATGAGACATGGCGAAAGAGGATGGTTGGAATAAAAGGAATAAATCCAAAACCCTAAGGATTTCTTTTTAATTGAAAAATTTTCAAAAATAAATTGTGGTGAGTCAACACCAATGAAGAACTTTCAAAATAAACACCAAGGTTGAGGATGACCCAAAAATAAATAAATTGACATAAGAGAAAATATTTGAGAGGGAGAGTCTTTTAAAAAGATTTTGAATAGCCTCCTTCAAATCAAATAAAGAATTTGCTGAAAATCAAATATTTTTTTTGGAGTGTCACAACACCATACCCTTAGGAAAAATCTCGTCCCCGAGATTTCAGCTGATCCTCAAATAGGTGTGGGTGCTCTGTCCGAAGAAAATCCTCTCTCTCCCATGTTGTTTCATTCTCGGTGTGATTGCTCCACTGAACTCTGAAAAACTTGATTGTTTTCTAATGGGTCCTCCTTTCAGACTCCTCCAATTTTTTTATTGGACGTTCCCTATAGGTGAGGTCTGGTTGCACGTCAATGTCTTCATGGGATACATGCTTCTCTGGGTTGCTTACGAACTTCCTCAACTATGATACGTGGAACACGTCGTGGACGTCTGACAATTCTTCGGGTAGGTCTAGCTGGTAGGCTACGGCGCCTCTTCGTGCAACTACACAGAATGGTCCGATGAATCTTGGTGCTAGCTTTCCTTTAACCTTGAATCGTTGCAGGCCCCTCATACGGGACACTCGCAGGTACACATACTCATCGGGTTCAAAACTGACTCCACGATGTTTCCGATCGTAATAACTCTTCTGTCGACTTTGAGCTGTCTTGAGTCGGTCCCTGATTAGCTTAACTTTTTCCTCGGCTTCCTTGAGCATGTCTGGGCCAAAGATACGGCTGTCTCCGGTCTCTGACCAATTTAACGGGGTACGAAATCTCCTCCCGTACAAGGCTTCAAAGGGTGTCATTTGTAGGCTGGCTTGGTAACTGTTGTTGAATGCGAACTCTGCATATGGCAAGCTTTCTTCCCAACTGGTTCCATAGGTGAGGACACATGCCCTTAGCATGTCTTCTAGCATTTGGTTTACCCGTTCAGTTTGACCATCCGTCTGAGGGTGGTATGTTGTACTGAATGCTAGCTGAGTTCCCAGAGCCTATTGTAAGTGATCCCAAAATCTAGAGACAAATTGGGTGCCTCTGTCAGATATTATAGTCTTTGGGACTCCATGCAGGCAGACGATACGGGCAAGATAAAGCCTGGCAAGCTTCTGAGTGGTGTGGGTTATCCTCACGGGGATGAAGTGTGCCACCTTAGTTAGTCTATCTGTGATGACCCATATGGCATCATTTCCGTGTCGTGACCGAGGTAGTCCAGCAATAAAATCCATTCCAATCTCGTCCCATTTCCACTCGGGTATCTTGTTTGGCTAGAATAGTCCGACTGGTTTCTGGTGCTCGGCCTTGATGCGTTGACATGAATCACAACATGCAATGAACGTGGCTATGTCCCTTTTCATACTATGCCACCAAAATTTTTCCTGAAGGTCCTTGTACATTTTTGTTCCTCCAGGATGAATTGAATACATAGCGGTGTGGCCTTCAGCTAGAATTTGCTATTTAAGGTCCTCGATATTTGGTACGCAAAGCCTATCTCCGTACCGTAATATTCCCTGCTCGTCTATGACGAATTCTGAGGCCTTGCCCAAACTCACTTTCCTTTTTATGCCTTCAATGCTGGGGTGTCCATGCTGAGCCTCCTTAATCTTTTCTATCAAGGTAGGTTGTATTTCCAAATTCCACACACTGCCTTCGGTGACCATTATCAAGTGGAGTTTGGCAAACTCCTGCTGAAATTCTGGTCTCAAATTTGGTATACTGTTGTTGCCCGAGCTGGGGTTCCGACTAAGAGCATCCGCCACTACATTTGCTTTTCCCGGATGGTAGTGAATGCCAACATCATAATCTTTCACCAATTCCAACCAGCGTCGTTGTCGCAAATTGAGTTCCGGTTGTGTGAAAATATACTTGAGGCTTTTATGGTCCGTATATATTTCACAACAGTTTCCAAGCAAAAAGTGTCTCCACTCCTTGAGTGCATGAATGACTGCTGCCAATTCCAGGTCATGAGTGGGATAATTTTCTTCATGTTTTCGTAGTTGCCTGGAAGCATATGCGACTACTTTGCCTTCTTGCATTAATACGCATCCGAGGCCCTTTCGGGATGCGTCACAATATATTTCAAAACTCTTGTGTATGTCTGGTACAACCAATACTGGTGCTGTTGTTAATTTCCTTTTGAGTTCTTGGAAACTTTTCTCGCAGGCTTCAGTCCATACAAACTTTTTATCCTTCTTGAGCAACTGGGTCATTGGTTTTGCTATGGTGGAGAATCCTTCAATAAATCTCCGGTAATATCCTGCCATTCCCAAGAAACTTCATACATCCGTTACGCTGGCTGGTGGTTTCCAGCCAAGTATGGCCTTGACCTTTTCCGGGTCTACGGCAACACCTTCTTGGGTTAGTACGTGGCCTAGAAAACCGACCTGTCTTAACCAAAATTCACATTTGCTGAATTTGGCGTACAATTGATGTTTCCTTAGTTCTCCCAGTACAATCCTGAGATGTTCAGCGTGCTCTTGTGGTGACTTGGAGTATACCAGAATATCATCGATGAATACCACAACAAACTTGTCCATAAACTTCATAAATATTTGTTCATGAGGTGAACAAAATGTGCGGGGGCGTTTGTCAGTCCAAACGGCATTACTGTAAACTCATATAGTCCGTATCTGGAGGTAAATGCTGTTTTGGGAATATCCCCTGTCCGTACTTTTAATTGATGATACCCTGACCTCAAATCAATTTTTGAGAAGACCTTGGCTTGCGCAAGCTGGTCAAATAGGTCATTTATCCGCGGCATTGGATATTTATTTTTGATGGTGACCATGTTGAGCGCTCAATAGTCGATACACAATCTTAGTGTCCCATCCTTTTTCTTGGCAAATAATACTGGTGAACCCCAAGGTGAGGAACTGGCTCATATAAATCCCTTGTCCAATAATTCTTTTATTTGCTTCTTTAATTCTACCAACTCGGATGGTGCCATTCTATAGGGCTTCTTGTAAATGGGCGTGGTTCCAGGTGCTAGCTCAATGATGAATTCTATTTCCCGTTCTGGCGGCATGCATGGTAGTTCTTCAGGAAATACGTCAGGAAACTCACATACCACTGGAACTTTGCTTAACTATGAGATGTCGACCTTGTTCAACCTTGGTTGCCGTGATATTTGTCTTTCTTGAGCTGAAATTCTTATTGTCTTCCTGTGATGATGGGTAAGAATTACAGTCCGATTGAAGCAGTCAATAAATCCTTTGTTGGTGGTTAACCAGTCCATTCCTAGGATAACATCCAGTCCCTTATTTTCCAATACGATGAGGTTTGCATGAAACTTCAGTCCTTCAAGATCAATAACCACACCTTGGCAGTAATTCTGGGCAACTTGCTTAATCCCAGGGGACTTGATGATCATGGATTTTTCCAAGGGAAGCATCGAAAAATTATTTTGCAAAGCAAATCTCTTTGAAATGAACGAGTGAGAAGCTCCAGAATCAAACAAAACCGTGGCAGGTATTGTGTTGACAGGGAACGTACCGAGTATGATATCCGGGGCATTATGTGCTTCCTCCCTGGTCACATGGTTCAGGTGACCCTTTTTGTGGTTGTTATTGGGGTTGAAGTTGTTTCGCTTGGGCGTTGAATTATTTCCACCGTTGTTCAGCTTTCGGGCCGAGTTCCTTGGCTTGGGACACTGCTTGGCATAGTGTCCTTCTTCTCCACAAGCGTAGCAAGTAACGCCTGGGCGATATGTGAACTCCTTGTCCCTTGCATGGAAATTTTTGATTGGGCGCGAAACATTGGTCGTGGGTTTGGGTGTCCCACCCTTCTGAAAATCAGTCTTGCTCCGTTGGTTGCGAGCAAGAGTAGTCTGGTCCCTTTTGCGCTTGCGAAAATCCTCCAAGCTGCGTCGCTCATTTTCCAAGGTAATAGCCTTATCCACTAGTGTTTTGAAATCTGGGAAGGTGTGTACGACCAGCTGGCATTTAAGCGCTGGTGCTAGACCGTCTAGGAATTTTTCCATCTTCTTGTATTCAGTCATATGCTCTTCGTTGGCGTAGCGAGACAATAGAGTAAATTGACTGTTGTACTTCGTCACTATCATGGTTCTTTGCTTGAGGTCGTCAAATTCCCTCTTCTTGATATTCATAATACTTCTTGGAATGTGCGCCCCATGAAAACCTTCTTTAAATTCTTCCCAGGTGATATTATTTTCATTGGGGTGCATGTGTAGGAAATTTTCCCACCATGATGCAGCTGCTCCAGTGAGATAGTGGGGTGCATATAGTACTTTCTCCCGGTCTGAACACTGTGCAATAATTAGTTTTCTTTCCATGTCTCGAAGCCAATCATCGGCCTCAAGAGGTTTGTCAGTGTGCGAGAATGTTGGGGGCCGCGTCTTTTGCAGTTCTGATAATTTGGATTGCTGCTGATACGGTCCACGGTGATTTCCCATATTGATGAATTGGTTCATCATTTCTTGATGTTGTTGCTGACTCTGTTCATAAAGGCGACATACTTGAGAAAATGCGGCATCACTGCCTTGCTGACTTGATTGTCCCTGTGTGAAGTTGTTGCTTGTCTGCGTACCATAATTTTCTTCTGGCGGGCTTGGCATGGAACGAGTCCAAGGACGAGGCATTTTCCACTCTGGGATATTTTTTGTAAAAATATTTGTGAGAAAAGCTGAGTGGCAGAATAAACAAATTTTCAAGACGAAAAGAATTAAGAATTCCAACATTTTTCAAAGAAATACTTGATTGCGCACGGAGAAGGACCGCTCAGTACATATCTTACACGCAAGCATAATTATACAATACATCACTCAGGATGTGCGTACACATTCCTGACATGTTATTTAGGCTAGTGGACTTCTCCCAGTTCCTACATGATGCGCACACAAACTACTTCTCACAACCTATATACATATAAACATATCATACAAGCAGACACACTACACGGCTGTTAGGCGCACTCAGTCGGAGATGGTGAGGATTTCCCTCGGCCTGCCAAGGGTAAGGTCCAGTGGTGCTGGAGATTCAACTTCCTCCTCAATAATAGGCTCCAGACGTGAAGCACTAAGCTGTGGAGCTGGTGCGGGGACGGTCGGTGGTGCAGCTCTGACTGGAGTAGGAGCGATGACTCGGTCAAATTCTTCAGTAGTAGGCAGGCGGCGAGCAGTGGCGAGGTTGGCAGGTTTGTGGGATGCCGAGGATGAGACGTAAGTCAGTGGTGGAGCTATATGGAGAAGCTCCCTCCTGTTGGTGGAACAGCTATGCACGACGGCCATACGAGCAGCCACGAGGTCGTCCACAAGGTTATCAAATGCTGCCTCGAGCACCTTGAGATATTTAACCAGCATCTCAATAGCCTCATCCCTCTCTCCCGAGGGCAAGCAAATGCGTAGTGACAGGTGTATGGCACGTGGCATGGGATGTAGCGGTGGCGATGAGTCTTCATTGAAGGAAGAACATCCCGAAGACGAGCTATCGCCTCACGGGCAGCCATCTGCATAGCATGCCTCTCCGTAGGCATGGCTCTTCCCACAAACTGGAAGTGGCAAAACTCAACACGCCCTCCCTTGAATTGCACCACGGCCTGGTGCATGGACAGATTGTCGTTGATCCTGTGCTGGTAGAGTGTGAACTCCGGACGAGTCGATGGCCCGATCGTGATTTTGACGATGGAGGTGAGCAGCTTGACGAACCCCTCAGGCACGTTGGCGAACACCTGTGACTCACAGTCGTTGCCAGCCATCTACAAAAGTAGGCAAAAATTCTGAATGGTCAGATCATAAATTTATGCTTACTGTCAGAAAATGACTACATTTGCAAAATATTAAAATAGCACTATTACGCTAATAACCGATTAGCGATCGCACCTAGTGGCTTCCTACAGTCAGCCTGGCTCTGATACCAAGTTTGTCACGACCGGTTTTCCAATAGAAGACTTATTGAGAAACCGACCTTTAAATAGACCAGTATAGGGAAAATCCTCCTTACTGGTAGACAAAAACTTGATACAGAAATCCAGTAGTACTAAATATTGTACAGGGTTGAGCTAAGGTTGCTCAACAAATTATTACAAGCACGCCAATATTATACATAAGGCGGATATGACACAAGGGTGTGGTGGCATACTACTGACTCGCCATAAAAGTGGTGGTGGATATGTCATAGTGGAGTGGATGACAAGACTCCTAATTTGGCAGCTCATCGAGCGTCGAAGTGAGGCTCGATGCATTTATTTGGGTAGCGGAAGCGAATATAATACAAGTGACCAAATCTAGGATCGCACGGGGCTGACTGGGACTCCTCTAGGCGTCGGACTCGCTATCGTATTCTTCATCCATGAGATCGCCTTCATCATTATCTGGCCAAATCAACAAGACAGGTGAGTACTTTGAATGTACTCGCAAGACAGTTCGAACATAAGATATAACAAATGCAAACATGATGCACCAAGAGCAGTTAGTCAATACACCCTCAAATTTGCACGGCATGTAGAATAAAAAGGAAGTCAGGCGATAGTCCTCCCAAAATCCCAACAAAATAACTGGAAACCGATCGGGTGTCTGAAGCGACGCCTCGAAAGGTGAAATAAATAAATTAACATGCTGCAGTCTAGCGTCTGAGCGACACCACATAAAGGGCTTATATTGAAAAGTAAATGACAGTGTGTGCCACAGTCGGATGTCTACGCGACATCTCGGAAAGGGCTTATAATGAAAGTAAATAACAGTGATGCCATAGTCGGACGTCTGAGCGACATCTCGGAAAGGGCTTATAATGAAAGTAAATAATAGAGATGCCACAGTCGGACGTCTGAGCGACATCACATAAAGGGCTTATATTGAAAGTAAATAACAAGAGTCCCACAGTCGGACGTCTAAGCGACATCACAGAAAGGGCTTATATTCCATTATTCATATTCAATAATCTCATGAAGGTAAAGCACTCACATGAATTATTCAGTACATAATAATAAACGGGTTAGTCCATCCACAGGAGTAATCATTTAACCGGACTTAATACTCAGGTTTGTTCATTGGAGATTTTGTCACCGAGACTGACGCGGATAAGTTGAACACAGTCCTTGACCAAGATATGAATACATGAATGATTTTGACTCTGCAGAGTTTGTACTATTTAACCACAGCCAACGGATTTCAGTAGTCACGAAGGACTAGTTCCGTTTACGGTATTTCAGTAGAAACACATCTAACCAGTACACACCCATTTCCACCTCACGATGCCAGGAATCAACCTAGGCAACGTTCAAGAAAAACTTTGAGACGGGGAGGCTACAACCTCGAATAGCATGGGATCAAATTTATATACGCGCGCTCTAAGGGGTGCCCCCCTCTCGGTCCCAACCGAAAACACCCATGCCCCCTGACCGAATGACTGGCTTTAATCCAGGGCCATGGTACCCTCATCACGGCCTCTCTATTCTGGTGTGTACGAGGAAAGCGGTTTGCAACTTACTAAACCATATTCTTTGCAGAAAACATGCGGTAGCACAAAAAAGGAAGGAATGGATGATAACGTGACTTGATCCACGTTAACACTGGAGTTGAATGGTTTGGCATAAGACTGGCATGCTTCAACACTGCCATCTTACCACCTCTCATGTCACCACATGATCATGTAAACTCACATCAAAAACCATATGGAGTTTCGAAGCTCACTTGCCTCGGCTTTGCATGCATTATAACACTTACTGCTATGCATATAAACATGCCACGAACTGACTACTGAATGCAAACATGCAAAACACTCATCATATCAAAGGTTCAAACATGCTTGCCTGGTTCGGAGTAGTCGGAGTCTAGCTCAGTGAAGTTTGCGGTTCCGTCACCTCCTCCGGTATCTACGGTATAACGAAAAATACGCACTAACATAAATACTGTGTGTGCACAAAAAGTGTTCCAAATATTTTTCAAATAAACATGATAAAAAACTAGACAAAAAAAATAAAGGTGACAGAAAAAGAATCAATCAAAAATCATTTTCTGTTTAAAAGATATTAGAGTTTTAGCCCAGGAACTTATCTGTAATGAAACAGAAAGTTTCCAGGGGGCGGAATAGAAAAAGACAGAAAAACACTTCAGACTGAAAGCGTATTTGCCTGAAGGCGCTTTCCAAAAAACGGTTCGAATATAACAGAGAGGCTGACGAGGGGGTCCCACTCGTGAGGTTTGAAAGTTGGAGGGAGAAAAACAGAGCGCACCTGCGCCCGAAGGCTGCGGTGGTCGCCGGCGGCGATCCACGGCAAGTTAGGAAGAGTGGATGGTACCTACGGGTCCCTTGGGTTCTTCCGCACCTGTGGGTGGTGGAGTTGGTCGTCGGCGAGCACCACGTCAACGGCGGCCTCAACTCCGGCGGACGGTTGTTCGGGCGTTGTTGGATCTCGTCGGGGAGAGCTACGAAGGTGGAATTGAAGCTCGGGTTAGAGTACTGGGTGCACCAGAGGGCTGCCGACGCGGTTTGGGAGGCGAAGGTGGCCTCACCTGAGTGGATCGAGCTGGAGCCCGAGGCGGATCGGGGCGGCCGGAGACGGAGGAGAAGGCCTCCTCGGGGTCCTCTTGGTGCCTTTGCGGGGCTCTGGTGTGGTGGAGGGAGTAGTGCTGGTCGAAGGCGAGCTCGGGGTGGCTATTTATAGCCGGCCCGAGGTGGTACCCGTGAACGGGGTAACTCCGGCGGCGATTACAGCGATGTAGTGGCCGGACAGGTGGTTTAGGTGGCTGGGCATAGAAGTGGTGATGCACGGGTTTCATTCATATGCTAACCTTGGTTGGATTAGGCTTGCTCTGTGGTTTCGACGGAACGGCGCTTCGCGGGCCCGTCGGCGGCAGAGAGCGCGTCTTGTGCTTACCGGGCCACGGCGACGGTGCTGCGGCGTGCGCTGGCAAGCAGACGGGCACGCGGAGGCCTCGGGTGCTTTGGGCGGTGCTGGACGGCGCATAAAGTTGGCGCTGGCTCCTGCTGGCCGCCACGGGTGGCTCTGCCACCGCAGAAGTTGCCGGCGTCGGCGAGGCACGCCGCCACCGACACCTGCGCCCGTCCAAGAGAGCGTGTGGCGCTCTGGATAGGAAGGAGTAGCAGTGTGCATAGCGCCAGAGCGTGCACTGGTGAGATCGACGCCAAGTCTCTGAAGAAAACGACACTGACGGTCGCCTGAATCACTGAAAACACTGAACTTTTCTGAATCTGAACAGTAACAGTGCAGGCCAAGTGTTCGATGAAATGATTTAGGCATGTGGAGAATTTATCTGGAGCTGATCTTTGGTGAGGTGGCCTCTCAATGCACCTGGGGGCTGCCTGATTTTTGGTAGAATTTTTGGAAAAGAAAAGATATGAATTTCACCAAAATGATGAATCTGGTCCAAACTTGCAGTGAGCAAAACTTGAAAATTTTGAACTGTGGAAGAGTGGATCTTGATGGATCTAGGTTGGGGGCGCTAAGGACTAGCCAGAGGAGTTGGTTTGATATCAAAACTCGAAGGAAATCAGATACTTCCTTTGTAAATCACCTAGGTCCAAAAATAAAGACAGAATTAATTTTGGGGATAAAATAAATGGAATAAAAATCCAAAATGGGTTGAACTTGCTAGGATTGGCTACTTGACTTGACCCCAAGTGGAGGGAGGTGTTTTGGGGAAAAATTTAAGATGAGACATGGTGAAAGAGGATGGTTGGAATAAAAGGAATAAATCCAAAACCCTAAGGATTTCTTTTTAATTGAAAAATTTTCAAAAATAAATTGTGGTGAGTCAACACCAATGAAGAACTTTCAAAATCAAACACCAAGGTTGAGGATGACCCAAAAATAAAAAAATTGACATAAGAGAAAATATTTGAGAGGGAGAGTCTTTTAAAAAGATTTTGAATAGCCTCCTTCAAATCAAATAAAGAATTTGCTGAAAATCAAATAAAATTTTTTGGAGTGTCACATCACCTCAGGAGGACAACACTTGTCCATTGTGCCATGCTCAAGCTTATGAAGACAGAGATCATCTCTTATTCACCTGCCAATTCAGCTCTAGGGTCTGGAATTACTTGCAAATTCAGTGGCTAGCTGATCTGTCTCCATCATAGTGTTTGATTGCTGCCAAGCAGAGCTTTGGTCAGCCTTTTGCAATGAGGTTGTTTATCTTGCTACCTGGAATGTCTGGTTATTGAGGAACGGCAGAATCTTCAGGAATGAGAGGCATTCCTTTGCAGCATGGAGGAGGACTTTCATCCATGACATTACATTGTTGTCACACAGATTCAAGCCTAGTTTAAAACCACTACTGTTGCTTTGGATTAATTCTTTGCCCTAGCTGGCCCCTTGTAATTATGTAACCTAGCATATATTTATGTACATAGGACCATAGGTAAGTAGCCTAACTTTACTTACTAGAATCTTTTGTATTTTGTTGGTTGAGTTTTACTAAAATACTGTGGGGTTGTTGCCTCACAGTTCCTAGTCAAAAGAAACTGATGTAATACTAGCAACCTATTCTAAGCATTAGGATAGGAGGTAAAGGTATCAACAATTATAGCAACAATGACAGGCTATGCAACAGAATAGGAGATATCGAATCAATGGGTAGCAAACCTAATGCAAGAGTAAGAAAGAAGAGAGTGGGCGATATCGGGTTGATCAAAGGGGGTTTGCTTGCCTGGAAGCTCTGTTTCACAGGAGAAGGCTCATCGATGACGTAGTCGTACTCAGTGGAATCAACACCGGTCTCAGGGTCTACCAGAGAAGAAGAGGGAAGAAACAGTAAATACGGAGCAGAGAAAGCATCACAAAATAAAACAAGGCAATACATGGTGCCATGTGTGATCTAACGCGGGGATAGGTGATACCGGCGAAGGAGGAAAACATCCGGGAAAGTATTCCCGGTGTTTGGCATTTCGGACAGACGAACCGGAGGGGGATGGTTGCATGTTCACTATTCTAGGGATGTGTGGCAGACGAACGGAGTGCGTATTCGGATTCGTCTCGTCGTTTTGACCAACTTTCATGGACAAAGTATTTTCATCCGAGTTATGGATTATTTTATATTAATTTTCAAAGGTTTATTCATTTTCTCAATTTATTTTAATTTGAAAATAAATGTGAAATGCTAGGTGCACCCAACTCTGGGTACACAGAAGTGTACCAGAGGGGCTGCCATGTGGGTCCAGGGGGGTCCGAGTTGACCTAGTCAACAAAGACTGGTCAACAGGGTGAATAGTGCATGCGGGACCCGCATGTCAGTGTCACATGTGTTACTTTAATTTTAATTAATTTAACTAGGTTTAATTTAACAGGGTGAGGTCCAGTAGACATACTCTAATTAGGAGGGGGAGGTGGATTAGCCCCATCCCCATTATGCAGCAGCCTAGCCGGCTGTACGCGCCCGGCGAACAGAGGCCAGCAGCACGAGGCGCCGGCGGCTGTCAGCATGAGTCCTCGCGTGGGCTCGAGCTAGTGAGCGTGGGGAGAGGGTGCGGACGGCCACGGGCATGCGGGAGGAGCGGCTGGATGGAGCCGGGGCGGCGAGGAGCTAGCAGCCAGAGGTGCAGCGGAGTCGAGGCAAGTGGGGCGAGTGGCAGGAGTGGCCCACGGCGGAAGCAGGCGGCGCGGCCGGAGGAAGGGGGCGGTTGGCGTGGGCACACGCACCAGGAGACAGCGGCAGCGGCTGGCGTGGCGGCAGAAGCAGCTAGAGGTAGCAGCGCAGCTAGGGGCGACAACTTCAGCAGAAGCAGATAGTAGCAGTAGACGAGCGCGGGGCTTGCGGCGCAGCAAGCGCATGACGGCGGATGCGGTCAGGGCGCGAACGCAGGCATGGACCGGCGAGTGGGTGTGCGCAGATGCGTGCGTCGAGGCACAGGGGATGAGCGAGGTGGTGGCCGGAGCGACGACAAGGGTGGATTCGGGGCTAGAGGGCGCGGCAAGGCGAGTGGATGGGCTCGTCGGCCTCCTTTCAGTGCCGGGAGCACACCGGGAACATTTGTTCGGGCAGAGGAGCACGGGGTGCTCGACCCCTGTTGGCCATGGCGAACGGCGGAGTTCAGTGCTCGCGGATGCCGGTGGTACGGCATGAATCCAAGGGGGAAGCAGAGGAGAAAAGGAAGAGGGGCTCACAGTGAGCCTATAGTTGTGCTAGTCTGGGCTCGGGGGAGGCCTGGTGGAGCGAGACGGCGACGGATTCGTCGATGGCGTCGCGGTGGCTAGAGGTCGAAGACGGTGTCAATCCCTGCGATCCAAGGGCTCCCGAATCCAACTGGTGGACGTAATCGGTGGATTGGACATTGGCAAAGCTCGCGGACGAGGTGGCTGGGCGTGGCGAGCTAGGTGGGCTTGTGGATGTCGGAGGCAATGGCGATGTAGGTTCGGCCAAGGTTTGCAGGGATGAAAGCGCCACAGGGGAGGGGAAAAGCAGAGCTAGGGTTTGTCAACGCGTTGAGGGGGATCTTATAGACCGTCGAGGAGCCATGGATGCACTGCGCATGGACTTTCCGTCCATGTATGCACGAGCAACGTCCAGCACTCCCCTGATGAACATGGATTGAAGATGGTTAGCTCGTGGGCTAGGCCTAGTGGCCTGGATGCCTGGTTGGGCCGAACAGCCCAGGGAGGAGAGGGTTTTGGTTTTTATTTTCTTTTGTTTTCTATTTTCTTTTATTTCTTTAATACTCTATAGTTTTACAAAAGTAAAACCCACACCTAAAATAGAGTTACAATTCCAACTACTGTCACAAAAAGTTTTACCCCTGAACAAAATAGTTTAGTATTATATAAAATTCAAAAGGCATTTATTTAATTGTTTTAGCTACTATTTTATTCATTTTAGATTATTTAAATTTTTTATAAAAGTGTGGTTTCTCCACCATAATTACATATGCATTATTTGGCACCACCCAAAAAATTTAGTTTTAATATTTGAAAACATTTACCATTTGACTTGATTTCGAATTTTGAATTCAAACGGTGTTTGAATAAGATTGAGTTTAGTAGCAGTAATAGTGCTGGTGTGGCATCATTAGTAGAGGGTTACTGTATCTTAATTATCTGGGCATCACAATTCTCCTCCACTACAATAAATCTCGTCCCAAGATTTAAGAGGAGGAGTAAAGGGGGAAGGTTCTGGTTACGAAATTCTAGCTAGTGTTCTCGGTCTTGGTTGCTCTTCTCGAAGAGGTCGATCCATTACATTGAGGTCTTCATTTCTCTGCATCAGGTCATCATGATGAAGTCGGCATCCTTTCTTTGGGAACTCCATCGTACTTACAAAAGGATAAGAGGGAAAACTACAAGGACATATGTCTACCAGGACTGATATTCGGTAATTAGTTCAGGGATGTTGGCCCAAGGTATCTCTCGAGTTGAAACTTAGGAAAACATCAAGAGCAAAGTAAGAAGGTACAATAAGGAGCTTCAAGCGACCAGGCAATCATTCGATGCCTAATCAGAAGGTGAAAGGGTTTCAGGGCAACGAGAATAAGCATTGCTTTTGATACCAGAATAGATCACTAGGAAGGTGGCTTGCAAATTACATACGAAACCATGTGCAAGGAATAACTTTGGCAATAGGGGTGTACAGGAGAGTCAGGTTTTGATCATGTGGAACTATGGGTTATGGGCACACCACGTGGGTTAAACGTAGAAAGGGCACTGACATCTTTCATGCTCATGATAGCAAGGCATGTCAGAGAATGGCCTGTCAGTTATGTCGGCAACAACGTCGGTACCAAGCGCGAGGGGCGAAGAGAACCATTTTCCACCTCGTTGAACAAGGCGGACCAATAGGCAAAGTTCTCGTCCATCGGTGGTTACCGGAATGTCATCAACAATAGTGACAGGGTCATACTGACAGAGCTGTACATCGAGGTGCTTACATAAACGAGGAATTATCACTGCTCACACAAGTTAGATTACAAGGAAGGTTAAACAAAACATTGGAAAGGTAATGTGATTAGTATATTAATCAGAACAATGGAAAGTAAAATGTGTATACCCGAGTATCAAGAGTATATCTTTCCCATACATGATAGGACAACGAGCAGATAACCATTTAGGTGAAGGGGTGAGAAAAATTCATGAAATTACCCATACAACAGTGTTAGGATAATTAATAAATAAAATTTAGCATTGTGCTTCAATTTATCTTATTGAAGATCCGAGTACCACCAACATGCTTCGAGATAGCAATTACATGGTCTTCAAGCAAGATCGGACTTTGGATACTCAAAGGATTCATCAGGAACAACTTATAGAATAAGTCTTACAATTTCCTCATGGAAGAATGGTTAATTTTGCTAAAAAGGAAAAACTATAACAATAGGTTCTCCGGCCAGGTGTGCTAGGCATGACACCACCTTACCGGGTCACATGAAGACCAATGTTATAACTCTTGGAAAATGTTCCAACCATCATATCTGACCGAGATTTAGATCTGGATGGTGTTCGGATACCTTAGACCCGGGATGCCTGAGAAGTAAGGGGTGCAACACAATTTGACGAGATGGTGTTGCAAGATTCTCGGGAAATGAACTATGGAAGCAAGTCCTGAATCATGAGTTCATCATTAAACCAAGGAGATGATGAGGAGGTGGTTGATGGGCTCCACGACAATTCATTGAGATTAACAAAAGATGGATTTCCACAATTATGTGAACAAGGAGATAACATTTGTTAGATCAAATGATATAATGATGTATGTTCAAGGAAAACATCCACAATTAAACATTGGTTGACAGGTGCACCCGAAATATGTGCTGGGTTGCATGATCAATGTTAGAATGGTGACTTAATGAACAAAAGAACTAAAATGAAACTATCGACCATTCACTTCAAAGCAATAGGGTTGCTAGAAGTTTTGAATTCACACATCATAGTTCAATTGCCGGTATTCTGATTAGAAACAACACAGGGACCAAGAAAAGAATGGTGATGGTGATAAGGATCACTTGTATCAAGAATTCTCAAGAGGGGGTGAAATTCCCATGACATCCTTGACATAAAAGATGGTAATACTCCAAGGTAAAACATAACATATGCTGGATAGCAAGGAACTCAAGGTACAACACAAACCATGAACCAATTTTCTGTTGGGGAAATGCAAGAATGTTTTTGATGTTAACACAATCATCAAGGGGCAAGGGTGATATCTCTCATCATGAATTCGATTGATATCCTGGAAACACTCAAAATGTTGATGATGATCATGACACATTTGTCGAGTGGTTTCATGAAGATGTAATCGGTCAGCGATGACATCAAGTCAAAGGAATGATGAAGCGAAAGGTTATTGGAACCAAGGGTACGAAACAAACTCGAAATCAAGCTTGCTGTTCAAGGCGAAATGGTATGACGAGGAAGATCGACGTAAGGTTAGCTCATCATAAAAAATTGTGCTCCGGGAAGAAGGACCAGGTAGCACAGTTAAAGTTTATCACAATAATGATATAGCCAATCAGGCTAGGAATGACTTGAAGGATTATTAAACTCGTAAGCAATTAGAATTACTTGAGTTATTGAATCGGAGTGCGGAATCGATTCACTTATGGTGTTCTCGAGAACTCCGGGGAAATCTGAAATCGTTGAGAAGCAATACTAGATATATACTCGTGGGAAGAAAAACAGTTCTTTGATATTATTCTTGAGATACCAGAGGGTAATACTCGAAAGTAGTACAGAATAAAGGTTGGACAAGTGTATTGATTTGTAGAAGACAAATACTTTAACTTTTCCGAGAAAAGGAATCAAAGAATATCAATATGGTTGGAAACACGATTTTATAAGACCATATCCCATATATAAGATGAACTTATACCAAGGGAATAATTAATTTAAGAGAAGCTTCCATGATAAGATCTACATCGTGTCCATGGGCATGAACACGAAGTTCAAGGTCGACTCCCACTTCTCCAATGCATGACCATTCATTCACTACTCTTATAAAAATGATTTTAGTGTGAGAACCTACCTGGTGAATTACTAGGGGAGTATAACCCGTGAAAACTTTTTGGGTTCAAACTGATTAAGGAAGGCATAGATTCAACCAATTGGGGCATCTTAGAAACATATACTACAAACTTCAGGAGTAAATAACTCAAGCTCACAAGCAGAGCATGGTTGACAAAAGCAGGGGATATGATTTACCAAAGGCATTATATTCGTGGGAAGGCTCACAAGGTTACTGAATATGAAGGACACTGTCGGATGAAATCCAACAAAGAATCTGGTGGCCCACAAGGAATCTAATGTGAGCATCGGTACTCAATCAAAAGAAGAAAGAATGCAAGGAGATCGGATGATAATAACAGCTGACTAACTTAGAGCTCAATGCAAAGGAATCATGATTTTCAAATCAAGGGCTCAGAAGCAACCACTCCGATTAAGGATGGATAAGTTGAGTAACTTAGGGGTACAATCGATGGTAATTTGATTGGTCGAGAACCAACTCCTATTAGAAGACATCTGAGACGGAAGGATGAACTCTAGGATTCGTCTAAGGATTGCAAGCAATCGCAACATATTGAATCAACAGACTCAAAATGATAATGATAAAGGATGCCAATAAGATTACTAGACTTATGGGATTAACCATAATGCAAGCAAGTAAGAATTTCAAGAACATTAGGCTGTTGAGGATTTTCGAAAGATCGAATAGTATTTTGAAGACTTTTGTAAAAACACATGAACAACTGGGGAGAAACAATTCTTCGGTACATGTGAGGATTAATTTATAGGTGTATTCAGGCGAGAAGGAACTGCAAGGTAGTAGGCACAAAGGATTCTCGGAACAACAACAAGTATTTTGGGGTATCTTGTAATAACAAGAGCAACTGGGGATGAATGTAAGAATGGCAATGGCATGTAGTTATCTATTGGGGTTGACAATGGAAGGGAATTGCACACGCGGTGAGCACAAGTTCTCGAGATAACATCAGAGAGTATCTTCGAGGTCCACTGATGAATCAAGCCATCATCTGGAATGAAGGGGCTCTCCGGGAAGAAGTGGTTACGAGAACCTAGAGTCAGAGTTAGTAAAATCATTTAACCCGAATAGAAGAGAGATCAGGGTCCCAGAGTATAGATGAGGAATAAAAGATCCTAATACCACCCAATGGCAACGTGGGTCCGTAAGCCACACAACCATGTTAGTAAAAGTTTTGCAATGACTAGACTCGACTTCGGCCAGGGAGTTCGGAAGAGGGATTCCTACAGGCAGTCGGCTCTAATACCAACTTGTGATGCCCCCGATTCAAACGTACACTAATCATACATGCAAACGTGTACGATCAAGATTAGGGACTCATGGGAAGATGTCACAACACAACTCTAAACAAAAATAAGTCATACAAGCTCTCATATTACAAGCCAGGGGCCTCGAGGGCTCTAATACATAAGCTTGTATACCCAAGAGTCAGCGGAAGCAATAATATCTAAGTACAGACATAACTTAAACAAGGTGCCATAAGACGGCTAGCACAAACTGGGATACAAATCGAAAGAGGCGTAGGCCTCCTGCCTGGGATCCTCCTAAACTACTCCTGGTCGTCGGCGGCGGCCTGTACGTAGTAGTAGGCACCCTCGGTGTAGTAGGAGTCCTCGAAGGTGGCGTCTGGATCCGGGGCTCCAGCATCGGGTTGCGACATCCGAGAAGAAAGGAAAAGGGGGGAAATGGGGAGTAAAGCAATCGCGAGTACTCATCCAAAGTACTCGCAAGCAAGGATCTACACTACATATGCATTGGTATCAATGAAATGGGTAGTATCTGTGGACTGAACTCAGAATGCCAGAATAAGAGGGGGATAGCTAGTCCTATTGAAGACTACGCTTCTGGCATCCTCCATATTGAAGCATGTAGAAGAGAGTAGCAAGTGCAGCAACAAGTAACAACGCATAGCATAATCCTACCCGGCGATCCTCCCCTCATCGCCCTATGGGAAAGCGATCACCGGGTTGTATCTAGAACTTGTAAGAGATGTGTTTTATTAAGTATCCGAATCTAGTTGTCATAAGGTCGAAGTACAACTCCTGGTCGTCCTTTTACCGAGGGACACGACTAGTCAAATAGATAAACTTCCCTGTAGGGCTGCACCACATTACCCAACACACTCGATCCCTCTGGCCGGACACACTTTCTTGGATCATGCCCGGCCTCGGTAGATCAACACGTCACAGCCCTACCTAGGCTCAACAGAGAGGTCAGCACACCGGTCTAAATCCTAAGCATGCAGGGGTCTGGGCCCATCGACCATTGCACTCCTGCACATTGCGAGGGCGGCCAGAAGCAGACATAGCCTCCCTGATACAAGAGCGGGTGTTCGAGTCCAATCCGGCGTGTGTCGCTCAACCGCTGATGTCAAGAAGGCTTCGACTGATACCACGACGTCGAGTGCCCATAACTGTTCCCGCGTAGTTGGTTAGTGTGTATAGGCTCGTAGCCAGACTCATATCAAATACCAAGATCTCATTAAACGTGTTATTCTGAAGTAACCGCAGACACCGACCAGGGACCAGGCCCACCTGTCTCGTAGGTGGTCGCAAGCTACCCTGTTGCTCCACCACAAAGTATCCATCAGGGGGCTGCCGGGAACCCAGGCCCACCACTACCTGGGTGGAACCACTTGCCCCTTCAGCCCCCATATCCTAATCATCAACATAAGTATGTAATAGTATAGTATATACCCATGATCACCTCCCGAGTGATCACGGCCCACTAATATAGCATGGCAAACGGACAAGAGTGTAGGGCTAGTGATGTAATACTAACACCCTATTCTAAGCATTGGGATAGGAGGTCAAGGTATCAACAATTGTAGCAACAATGACAGGCTATGCAACAGAACAGGAGCTATCGAATCAATAGCAGTAGCAAACCTAATGCAAGAATAAGAGAGAAGGGAGTGGGCGGTATCGGGTTTATCAAAGGGGGTTTGCTTTCCTGGAAGTTCTGTTGCACAGGAAGAAGGGTCATCGGTGACGTAGTCATACTCATTGGCATCAGCGCCGGTATCGGGGTCTATCGGAGAAGAATAAGGGGAAGAAACAGTAAATACGGAGCAAACAAATCATCACAAAATAAAACAAGGCAATATGTGGTGCCATGTGTGATCTAACGCGGGGATAGGTTATGCCGGCGAGGGGGGAAACATCCGGGAAAGTATTCCCGGTGTTTGGCATTTTCGGACAAACGAACTGGAGGGGGATGGTTGCATGTTCACTATTCTAGGGATGTGCGGCAGACGAACGGAGTGCGTATTCGGATTCGTCTCGTCGTTTTGAGCAACTTTCATGGACAAAGTATGTTCATCCGAGTTATGGATTATTTTATATTAATTCTCAAAGGTTTATTCATTTTCTCAATTTCTTTTAATTTGAAAATAAATGTGAAATGCTAGGTGCACCCAACTCTGGGTACACATAAGTGTACCAGAGGGGCGGCCATGTGGGTCCAGGGGGTCCGAGTTGACCCAGACAACAAAGACTGGTCAACGGGGTGAATAGTGCGTGCCGGACCCGCATGTCAGTGTCACATGTGTTACTTTAATTTTAATTTCTTTAACTAGGTTTAATTTAACAGGGTGGTGTCCAGTAGACATACTCTAATTAGGAGGGGGAGGTGGTTTATCCCCATCCCCATTATGCAGCAGCCCAGCCGGTTGTACGCGCCCGATGAATAGAGGCCAGCAGCACGAGGCACCGGCGGCTGCCAGCGCGAGGCCTTGCGTGGGCTCAAGATAGTGAGCATGGGGAGAGGGTGCGGACGGCCATGGGCAAGCGGGAGGAGCGACCGGACGGAGCCGGGGCGGCGGGGCGCTAGCGGCCACGAGGTGCAACAGAACCGAGGCAAGCGGTGGCAGGCGGGGCGAGTGGCAGCAGTGGCCCTCGGCGGAAGTAGGCGGCGCGGCCGGAGGAAGGGCGGTCGGCATGGGCGCATGCACTAGCAGCCAGTGGTAGTGGCTGGCGTGGCGGCAGAAGCTGCTGGAGGTAGCAGCGCAGCTGGGGGCGGCAACTTCAGCAGAAGCAGACAGCAGTCGCAGACGAGCACGGGGCTTGCGGGCGCAGCGGGCGTGCGATGGCAGATGCGGTCAGGGAGCGAACACGTGCAGGGGCTAGCAAGTGGGCGTGTGCGGATGCGTGTGTTGAGGCATAGGGGATGAGCGAGGCGGCGGCCGGAGCGACGGCAAGGGTGGATATGGGGCTAGAGGGCGTGGCAAGGCGATTGGACGAGCTCGTTGGCCTCCTGTCAGTGCCGGGAGCACACCGGGAACACTAGTTTGGGAAGAGGAGCACGGGGTGCTCAACCCCGGTCAGCCATGGCGGATGGTGGAGTTCAGTGCTCGCGGACGCCGGTGATACGACATGAATCCGAGGGGGAAGCAGAGGGGAAAAGGAAGAGGGGCTCAGAGTGAGCCTGTAGTTGTGCTAGTGTGGGCTCGGGGGAGGCCTGGTGGAGCGAGACGATGGAAGATATGTTTATGGCTTCGTGGTGGCTGGAGGTTGAAGACTATGTCAATCCCTATGATCTAGGGGTTCCCGAATCCAACTGGTGGACGTAATCGAAGAAGTGGACGTTGATGTCTTGTAGAAGTATGTCGGTATTTCCCTGAAGAGGAAGGGATGATGAAGTATAGAGACGGTAGGTATTTCCCTTAGGGATGAGACCAAGGTTATCGAACCAGTAGGAGAACCTCCTCACACCACATAAACAGCACCTACACACAAATAACAAATACTCGCAACCCAACGTGTTAAAGGGGTTGTCAAACCCTTTCGGGTACGGCGCCTCAAGATAGGCAAATAATGTGAGGTGAAAGTGGTAGATAGGATAAATAGATCGTGGGACAAATAAATTGCAGCAAGGTATTTTGTATTTTTGTTTTAATATATTTGGAAATAAATGCAAAGGAAAATAGATCGCAAAGGCAAATATGATGAAAAGAGACCCGGGGGCCGTAGGTTTCGCTAGTGGCTTCTCTCGGGAAAAATAGCAAACGGTGGGAAAACAATTATTTTTGGGCAATTGATAGAACTTCAATTAATCATGATGATATCCAGGCAATGGTCATTATATTGGCATCACGTCCAAGATTAGTAGACCGACTCCTGCTTGCATCTACTACTATTACTCCACAAATCGACCGCTATCCAACATGCATCTAGTGTATTAAGTTCATGGAGAAACGGAGTAATGCAATAAGAACGATGCCGTGATGTAGACAAGATCTATTTATGTAGAAATAGACCCCATCTTGTTATCCTTAATAGCAACGATACATACGTGTCGTTTCCCTTTTTGTCACTGGGATCAAGCACTGTAAGATTGAACCCTTCACAAAGCACCTCTTCCCATTGCAACATAAATAGATCAAGTTGGCCAAACAAAACCCAAATATCGGAGAAGAAATACGAGGCTATAATCAATCATGCATATAAGAGATCAAAGAATACTCAAATAACTTTCATGGATAAAAACATAGATCTGATCATAAACTCAAAGTTCATCGGATCCCAACAAACACAGCCCGCAAAAAGACTTACATCATATGGATCTCCAAGAGACCATTGTATTGATAATCAAGAGACAGAGAGGAAGCCATCTAGCTACTAACTACGGAGCCGTAGGTCTACAAGAAGTTCTCACGCATCATCGGAGAGGCACCAATGGACATGATGCACCCCTCCGTGATGGTGTCTAGATTCGATCTGGTGTTTCTAGACTCTGCGGCGGCTGGAATTGATTTCCGTTGACTCCCCTAGGGTTTCTGGAATATTGGGGTATTTATAGAGCAAAGAGGTGGTTCAGGGGGCACCTACGGTGAGCACAACCCACCGGGGCACGCCTGGGCCCCCAGGCACGCCCTGGTTGGTTCTCCTCCCCTAGGAGCACCCCCAGGTGCTTTCCTAGCCCACTGAATGTCTTCTGGCCCAAAAAAATCCTCAAAAAGTTTCACTGCATTTAGAATCCATTTGGTATTGTTTTCCTGCGATGTAAAAAACATGCAGAAAACAGCAACTTGCACTGGGCACTATATCAATAGGTTATGTCAGATTTAGGGATGCGGCAACCCTTGAGAGGATCAAACTCTGGGTGCGTGCAGAGATTTCAACCTGCCCAGCCTGCCTACTCACGATCCTCCTAGCCTAGCGCGTCGAGCTCAAAGAGACATAGAGACACAGAGATTTATACTGGTTCGGGCCACCGTTGTGGTGTAATACCCTAATCCAGTGTGGTGTAGTGGATTGCCTCGAGGGGCTATGGATGAACTAGTACAAAGGATGAACAAGCCTCAGGAGGTGAGGTGTTCTTGAGCTGGTGTGGTGCTCTGCTCGTTCTGATTTCAGTCCTTGTTCTCCTTTCGGTCCTTCTCTATGGTGGTGGCTAAGTCCTATATATAGTGGCCTTGGTCCTCTTCCCAAATATGAGCGGGAAGGGATTCCTCAACGGCGAGATTTGACAGGGCACAAGTAGTACAGTCTATCCTGACAAAAGTAGTCTTCGGCTCGGTGATGACTTTCGTCTGCCGTCCTAGCGATCTTGGTCTTGTTGCACTAAAATGGAAACCTTCGATTGATTCCTCGAGACTTCGCGTGTCGGTGTACAGAAGTAGGGGCTCTACTTTGTACCCCTTTACTTGTGCGTGGGCAGTCAGAGCCGCGCCCGCAGCCACACTTAGCAGGGCAAAGGAGGGAAGCCGAAGCCACAAGACCATCAGAGCAACGTCAAGGCCAGAGACACAAAGAGCAAAAGGGCGAGGCAGACTCCCCCGGCAAGACCCATGTCGGGGCGGTCTCCGCGGCCCCGGCAAGAGCCCTGCCGGGACAACTTGCCCGACACCAGCGAAGCGCGCCACCTTTGAGCCCGAGGTTTCCAATGCTACCAACCACGTTGGAACCAAGGCTCGGGAGGCACCTCCATGGTGGCATGCATATCTTCGTGAAGATCATAAGCATACGAGATCAGATGAGTACCAGAAGATGATGATCTTCGGCAAGATCCTCGCCGAGGAAATCTACGAGACCTCCATAAGATCCTTGCCGGAGACGACCGCGATGCCGCGGCAAGACCCTTGCCGGGGCCCCATCAAGACCCTTGCCGAGGACATCAGCGGGGACGCGGCCAGGCCCGCGCCTGCCAAGATTCCACTACCGTTCCCATGCAGCTACCAGCCCAGCCAGCTAGGCTGGACCTGCGTGGCGACGTGCAGCCTCTGCACCTGCGTGGTGGCATGCAGATCTTCGTGAAGATCCTGCCACCGCGCCAGCTCAGCAGCCTGCCAGCCTACATGGCACCGCAGCCTCGTTGGCCGGGGCGCGTGTCGAAGCGAGGTGAGGCGGCGACGGACGGGACGGGCCTCGCTCCCGTCCCCGATAAAGCAAGGGGACATCTAAGTCATGCATTTAATGCATTTTGTCTCGTAATGACAGGTGATAAGCTCGGCTACTGTACACCTTTCCACCTCCTGTGTGCCACTGTGGCGCCTCCTTCGACTATAAAAGGAGGCCCACGGCGTACTAGAGGGGGATTTGGCTCTTTTGAGCAAGTCAAGCACCGTAGCTAGCTCAAGAACACCTCCATATACACCAAAGCAAGACTAGGGTATTACGCATCTCCGCGGCCCGAACCTAGATAAACGATCTGTGTGCTAGCTCTTGGACCCGCTCTTTCCACAACCTCACGCCCGCCGACCATAGTAGGGATTCCGGTGATCCCATAGGTGTCATTCTCACCGACATCTTTGGCGTGCCAGGCATGGGGGGCAGTTGTGAAAGTCCGGTCTAGCAGCTAGTCTAGCAGTTCTTCGTCGCCATGGATCCTAAGAGGAAGACGACGATGGTGATCGGTTCATCTGAAGCCGGACTGCCCGTACCGGTGCGGGCGAGTAGCGGGCCGGTCGCGGACAGAACCCGAGGCGCGGCCCGCGAACACCCACACCGCTCTGGCAGTCAAAGCCTGGCGAGCGGCGTCGTTCGTGAGCACGACGACGAGCCGCATGTCACCAAATCCAGAGACGGAGTTGGGCCCCCTGCAGGCGGCGCGGGGCCCTCCAGGGGCGGTGTCGTGCCACTTATCGGCGGCGCGGCAACCTCCAAGATGCCAGCACCGGCACCCATGACACGCTCTTCCCAAGTTGTGCGCGATGAGCAGCGTCACCATACTAGTGACCCCGGGCACCGACCTGGGAAGAGTCATGTACATCCTTCGCACGACGAAGGAGGCCAGCATGCACGCCGAAGTATTGCCAGAAATGGCGTACAGCCGCAAGGCCGTGATAGAGCTCCTTCTAACGTGGTTAGAAGTCGAAGCGCGTATCGGTCCATGCAGCTTTCGCCACCACCTACGCCAGCAGAAGCTTTGGCGCGCGCGCAGCTGCTCCTCGACTTTCCTCCTGCTGCGGAGAAGCTCTACGAATGGAGATCCACCGACCGGAGCCTCGTCGACATCGCCAACAAAGATGAGTCATGACCAGCGGGGCCCGTAGGTTGACGCTCCGTCGAGCCACCACATGCCAGTGGAGGAAGGGCCGGAGGTGATGCAGCCACGGTGCACTCTCCTCCCCCACGCCAGTTACCGCGAGTGTCGATCCGTCGTGATGACGCTTGTGACAACATTTCCATAGCCTCGTCCGATCCACAGAGCCACCGCGATCAGCGCCAAGTTCTTCGAAAGCGAGCCCTTGAAGACGCTCGAACCACCATCAAGCGCCGGCGTGATGCGCGCCACCATTCAGATAGGCGGGCAGGGCCCACTGTGGACCACCCGGCACCAGGAGGCTACGGTGGCCTACCTTACGAGGTGGGTTGCCCAGCCTTTACCCGTGAGCTGCGGCAGTTCCAGTGGCCCTCCCACCGCATGTTCAAGCCCGACGTTGGCGAGAAGTGCAACAGCAAGACTCATCCGTCAGAGTTCCTCAGCATCTACACCATTGCGATGCAAGCTGCTGGAGCCCGCGACGACAAGGTGCTTGCCAATTACTTCTCGTTGGCACTTAAGCCCAATGTCATGTCATGGTTGATGCACTTGCCAGCGGACTCCATTTCTTCCTGGTCGGGCCTATGTCATGAGTTTGTTGGTGCCTTCACTAGAGGCCACCAAGCTCATGGCCAGGCGAGCGATCTGCATATCATCCCCCAGAAGGAAGGGGAAAACCTGCGCAAGTACATCCGGAGGTTCAGCCGAGTGCAGTACAACATCTCAGACGTTCACCCCACCATCGCGATTAACGCATTCCATCAGAATGTGCACAACCGCAGGATGCGTGAAGAGATGATGATGAACAAGGTCAAGGATGTGGCCGAACTTTATGTTCTGGCCGATAGGTGCGCCCGAGCTGAAGAGGGTAGGAAGTACCCCGGCGAAGACGCTGGTGCGGAAACCGACTCCACAGACGACGATACCGCGCCCCGATGAAGAAGGGCCGGCGCCGTAACAGAAAGCGCAAAGGCAAGGCTGTTCTTGCCGTCGAGGGATCCGACGACACCGGCGCTGCCAAGAAGGCCAAGGCAAGCGACCCCGGCAAGGAGGTTGCCGGGTGCGCCGCTTGCCGGGCCTTGGCGGCTGCCGACAAGCCAGGAAGCTCCGACAAGTAGTATTAAAAGATCCACCGAACCAAGGGCCACGACCTCCAGAACTGCCGACAAGTTCAGCTGCTTGTTGAGAAGCAAAAAGCTGAGTATGAGAGGCGGGACAAGGAGAAGGGTCAAGATGGTGCCGAAGGATCCGGCAAGAAGTGTGGCGGCCAGGGAGGCCGCCACGGCAAGGATAACCAGCAAGAGAGGCCCACCCGGGGCCGCGACAGGAAGAAGGAAGACGATGATCATGACGAGGACGACGAGTCCGGCGACCACTATCGGCATTCTAGGAACGGGGGTCCCCAAACTTGCCTGCCTGCGGCCCATGGCGTGGCTCCACCAGCGGCCCAGTACGGCTCGTCTTTGTTAACCAACACTCAAGACCCTCGCGAGGAGCCAAGCCTCGCGAGGCGGACAACACAAGGCCTCCTCAGGAGCGGCCTCACCAGGCACGCTCGCGAGGGGGTGAAGAGATCAAGGCAAGGGGTACCTCGTGAGGTTCCCGTGACGCAAGCCATGAAGACCAAGGCCAGGCGGGCGCTAGGGCGCGTAGTGTCCTCGTTTCCCCTTTGGTGCTAAGGGGGCAAGCGTAGGTGCAGAGTACCAAGGCATCAGGGAAAGGTTTCCATTTCGGTGCAACAAGACCAAGACCAGCAAGACGGCATGACGGAGGTCATCATGGAGCCCAAGACGGCATCACCACCAGCGCCTTTGACAGGCGAAGACCACCTTTAGTGAGGATAGCTTGTACTAGTTGTCCCCTTCCAAATTGGTCGTTGTTGGATCCCTTCCCGCTCAATATTTGGGGAGAGGACCACGACCTCTATAAATCGGACTAGCCACCACAGTAGGAGGTGGGCGGATTGGGAACTCGTCTCGACTCCACTCATTTTGAGCCATCCTCACCCACACACATCCACCAAGCACAAGAACACCTCTCCTCGGGAGGCTGTTCTTCCTTTGTACTGTTCATCATCAGCCCAAGAGGCAATCCACCACCACCACACTGGAGTAGGGTATTGCACCACAACGATGGCCCGAAGAGTATAAACCTTGTGTCTCTTGTGTTGTGAGTTCATCAAGCTGAGCTTGGACATCGCGGCGGGGCTGAGGGCGAGATTCGGTAGGGCAAAATCTTCATGCGCACCCCAATGTTCGAACCTCAAGGGTTTTGCCGGAACCCTAAATCTGACATTTGGCGCGCCCGGTAGGGGTGTGCCGAAGTCTTCCTTCCGCTAATCCGCATCCCATCGCTTCGTCACATCCATGTCTGACGCCCGCCGAGCCTGCACTGAGCGCCGGGCCGCTCTTGCTGCACGCGTTTCCTAGACGGCTCCTGTCGGCGGACCTCCCCGTCATTCTCCGTCGCCTACTGCCAACGCTGCCACCGGCCCAGCAGGGAACAAGCAGCAAGCATCCTTGCTGCACCCCTCGGTACGGCGGGACGGCCGCACCGCCACTCTTTTGCTGACCCCAGCCGGCTCGTCGTCCCACACTCATCGCACCCCCACGGACGTGCAAGCCGCGCTGCTTATGGCGTGCGAGCTCCCGCGTTACCGCCCCGTCAACGACCTCTATGAGGAATGGCTTGCTCGCATCACTGAGCTCATCAGCACCGCAGGGGGCTCTCCCGTGCCGTCTCTCTCTTTGCCTCACCCTCCTCCAGGTATGGGCGACATGGCTCATGGAGCGCCTCCACCACCTCTGCCCCAAGACGGCGCCCTGGTGCCAAGGCGCGCGGCCCCTGGGCGTGACCCACCGTGTCCGGCGCCCGCGCGAGAAGAAGGAAGCTGTCAAGAAATCCCTCGGCCTTAAGAAGGAGCCCCCGTGCTCCCTGCACCGGCACGACAAGACCGCGTACTGCCTATGGCAGAGGTGCGCAGGTACCATCAAGAGAAAGCTCTGCATCAGCAAAGGGCCCCGGTGACCACAGCAGGCTGCCGCGCCTTCACCCCCGAGCTGCGTAGCGTCGCCTGGTCGGGCAAGTTCAAGGCGGACCTGCCTCCTCGCTATGACGGCACCCTCGACCCCGCGGAGTTCTTGCAGCTCTACGAGCTGAGCGTCGAGACGGCCAACGGCAACGAGAAAATATGGCAAATTGGTTTCCCATGGCACTCAAGGACGGTGCCCGCTCGTGGCTCCTGAACCTGCCTCCTGGCTCGATCTTCTCCTGGGACGAGATGCACAACCGCTTCATCGCCAACTTCTAGGGCACTCGCGACCGCCCCCCGGCCGCAGGTGACCTACGCCGCATCAGGCAGCAGCCCAGGGATACCTTGCAGAAATAAATCCAGCGCTTCAACGGCGTCCGCCTCAAGATCACCAAGGTGACGGATGAGGCCATCATCTCAGCATTCTCTGATGGCGTCCGTGATGTCAAGATGAAGGAGGAGCTCGCCATCCACGAGGATGTTGAATGCTGCCTAACATGTTCATCACATTTCTTTTCTTTATAGCATCGACATTTCGACTTTTATATGATTCAAAGCAATAGTCTAGTTTTGACATGAAGACTTTAATACTCAAGCATACTAACAAGCAACCATGTCTTTCAAAATATCAACACTAAAGCAAGTTATCCCTAGCCCATTATGCTCAATTATCGATCCATTCATGAAACACACTCAAATATTAGCT
This sequence comes from Triticum dicoccoides, assembly GCF_002162155.2. Classification (NCBI taxonomy): domain Eukaryota; kingdom Viridiplantae; phylum Streptophyta; class Magnoliopsida; order Poales; family Poaceae; genus Triticum; species Triticum dicoccoides. Next base: position 323,157,700 of record NC_041381.1, read on the forward strand.
ACACCCAATGCTCAAATATGATCATAGTGCCCCTTAGTTGGTGCTTTATAAGAGAAGATGGTGACTCAAATTCAAAATAAAAATTACATAAGTAAAAGAAAGGCCCTTCGTGGAGGGAAGTAGGGATTTGTAGAGGTGCTAGAGCTCAAAGCTTAAATTGAGAGATAATTTTTTTTGAGAGGCATACTTTTCCCACCAACGAAAACGACTTAGAGGCCCAACACTTTCCATGCTAGATACATCATAGGCAGTTCCCAAACAGAAAATAAAGTTTATTCCTTTTTCCACCATTACTTTCCTTTCCATGGCTAGCCGAATCCACGGTTGCCCTCCATACCAACACTTTCCAAGGAATTTATTATTTGACAACATAAAGTAAATTCATTTTTCATTTTGGGACTGGGCATCCCTAATACCTTTGTCATACTCTCGTGCAATGACAAGTGAATAAACACTGATCGTGAGAATAACACATCTAGCATTGAAAATATTGGCCACCCTTCATCGCCTCGCGAGCGGTAGAGCACACAAAAGAGAAATTTATTTTGAAAATTAGAGATGGCACATGCAAATTTGCTTAGAACGGCATGGAAATACCGCATATAGGTAGGTATAGTGGACTCATAAGGCAAAACTGGTTTAAAGGTTTTGGATGCACAAGTAGTGATCATACTTAGTGCAAAATGAAGGCTAGCAAAAAGATTGAGAAGCCACCAACCAAAAAGTGAAAAATCTTGTACCCAAGCATTAAGCATAAGTAACACCGAATAATGTACCATAAGTAGGATATACATTTCATCGCATAACTATTGACTTTCGTGCTTGCATAGGGAATCACAAACCTTAACATCAATATTCTTACTAAAGCACAATTACTCATCAACATGACTCACATATCATATCATCATATCTCAAAACCATTACTAAGAATCAAGTTTATTTTGTCCAATGATCTTCATGAAAGTTTTTATTATATCCTCCTTGGATATCTATAACTTTGGGACTATTTTCATATGTCGTTTTTGATAAGCTCAAACAAATATAAGTGAAGAACATGAGCATATTTTTTTCTTTCTCTCAAAATAATCTAAGTGAAGCAAGAGAGAATTTCTGAAAATTTTACTAAATCCCAAATAAATCTAAGTGAAGCATGAGAGCATTTCTTCAAAAATAACAAAGCACACCATGCTCAAAAAGATATAAGTGAAGCACTAGAGCAAATCCATGGCTCTAAAAATTTAAGTGAAGCATAGGAGCAATCATAACATAATTTTTGGCTCTCTCAAAAAGGTGTATCCAGAAAGGATTCAAGAGTTAGAACACAAAGCAAAACAAGCAAATACTCATATCATACAAGACGCTCCAAGCAAAACTCATAATATGTGACGAATAAAAATATAGCTTCAAGTAAAATACCAACTGTTGTTAGAAGAAAGCGGGGCTGCCACTCGGGGGCATCCCCAAGCTTAGTTGCTTGCTACTTCTTGAATATTATCTTGGGGTGCCTCGGGCATCCCCAAGCTTAGCCTTTTGCTAACCCTTATTCCTTCATCCATCGTAAGATCACCCAAAACTTGCAAACTTCAATCACACAAAACTCAACAAAACCTTCGTGAGATCCGTTAGTCTAAGAAAGGAAACCACTACTATAATTATTGTTGCAAACCTATTCATATTTTGTTTTTGCATTTTACCCACTGTATTCCAACTTTTCTATGGCAAAAACTCATCAAAGAAAACCATAGAATCATCAAAACAAGCACACAATGCAAAGAAAACAGAATCTGTCAAAAACAGAACAGTCCGTAGCAATCTGGATATTTAGAATACTTCTGTAACTCCAAAAATCTTGAGAAAATAGGAACACCTGATTAATTTGTATATTAATCTTCTGAAAAAAAAATAAACTCAAAAGAACGTTTCTGTGATTTATGAAAACTATTTTCGTGAGTGCATAAGTTTCTGTTTTTCAGCAAGATCAAATCAACTTTCACCTAAATCAACCCAAAGGCTTTGCTTGGCACAAACACTAATTTAAAGCACAAAAACACATCTAACCAAAGGTATAATTGGGTATTTTATTAAAAACAGCAAGAAAACCAAAAACCAAAAAGATACAAGTTGGGTTGCCTCCCAACGAGCCCTGTCGTTTTACGCCCCTAGCTAGGCATAACGCGTAGGATCTAAGTTTTGTCATCCTTATCCTTGTTTTCCTTGGAGGTATTTGTGTCGGGAGGTTTTGTAAATAAAACATAAAACACATTGTCCATGGAAACCTTAGCACTATCAAGTTGCTTTTTATCATAACATGTTTGATTTCTGGCAGTGATCCAAGAATAGTGTTGATTAACATCGTTAAAAACTCGTTGGATCATATCTAAAACGGGGACTTGCTTTTTAAGATTATCATCAAAGATTTGGTTATCTCCAGGCAAATATTTCAAAGCATAATCACTATTATAAAGAATTTTATCAACCACGAGTTCTTCACGATTCATGCCATAAAAATCAAAGATTTCCCTAGCTTCCCGTATTATGTAGTCAAATTCATTCATTAGAACAAGAGTGGCTAACTTTTTAGATTTAGGGTTCTTTATAACAGGCAACTCATAGAACAATCTTTGCAAGATAGGATGAGTACGGATAAATCTAGTTTCAAGTTTGAGAACAAGTGTCGAAATAGCTTCAGCATAAGATTTAGTCCTTTTAAGTATAGGAATATCATCAAGGCTTAATTTTCCGACACAATTGAAAAATTCTTGGATATGTTGTTTTCCCCTAAAATTCCCTTGCCCCAATACATAAGTAGTTTTGGCATCCAGATTACCCATACGCTCCAATTTAGGAATTAGGCCATCATCTATTTCTGCCATACCAAAGTCACTCATGGTGACAAGTTCAAGCAAATAAGAGATCTAACAAGAAAACGACGAATGAAAAAGAGGTCGAATAAAATGGCAAATTTTTATGAAGTGGGGGAGAGGAAAACGAGAGGCAAATGGCAAATAATGTAAATTGCGAGGAGATGAGATTTGTGATTAGGAACCTGGTTGATGTTGAAGATCCTCCCCGGTAACGGCGCTAGAAATTCTTTTTGATGTCTGATAGAACTACGTCGGTATTTCCCCAAAGAGGAAGGAATGATGCAGTATAGCGACGGTAGGTATTTCCCTCAGTGATGAGACCAAGGTTATCGAACCACTAGGAGAATCTCCTCACACCATGTAAACAACATCTGCATACAAATAACAATTACTCGCAACCCGATGTGTTAAAGGGGTTGTCAATCCCTTTCGGGTACGGCGCCTCAAGATAGCCAACTATCGTGAGGTAAAAGTGGTAGATAGGATAAATAGATCGTGGAACAAATAAATTGCAGCAAGGTATTTTTGCATTTTTGGTTTAATAGATCTGAAAATAAATGCAAAGGAAAATAGGTCGCAAAGGCAAATATGATGAAAAGAGACCCGGGGGCCGTAGGTTTCACTAGTGGCTTAGAGAAAAATAGCAAACGGTAGGAAAACAATTACTGTTGGACAATTGATAGAACTTCACATAATCATGACGATATCCAGGCAATGATCATTATATAGGCATCACATCCAAGAATGGTAGACCGACTCCTGCCTGCATCTACTACTATTACTCCACACATTGACACATGATGTAGACAAGATATATTTATGTAGAAATAGACCCCATCTTGTTATCCTTAATAGAAACGATACATACGTGTCGTTTCCCTTTCTTTCACTGGGATCAAGCACCGTAAGATCGAACCCATCACAAAGCACCTCTTCCCATTACAAGATAAATAGATCAAGTTGGCCAAACAAAACCCAAATATCGGAGAAGAAATACGAGGCTGTAATCAATCATGCATATAAGAGATCAAAGAAGACTCAAATAACTTTTCATGGATAAAAACATAGATCTGATCATGAACTCAAAGTTCATCGGATCCCAACAAACACACCGCAAAAGGACTTATATCATATGGATCTCCAATAGACCATTGTATTGATAATCAAGAGAGAGAGGAAGCCATCTAGCTACTAACTACGGACCTGTAGGTCTACAAAGAACTACTTACACATCATCGGAGAGGCACCAATGGACATGATGCACCCCTCCGTGATGGTGTCTAGATTGGATCTGGTGTTTCTGGACTCTACGGCAGCTTGAATTGATTTTCGTCAACTTCCCTAGGGTTTCTGGAATATTAGGGTATTTATTGAGCAAAGAGGCGGTTCAGGGGGCACCCAAGGTGGGCACAACCCACCGGGGCACGCTTGGGCCCCCAGGCGCGCCCTGGTGGGTTGTGCTCCCCTCGGAGTACCCACAGGTGCTTTCGTGGCCCACTGGATGTATTATGGCCCAAAAAAATCCTCAAAAAGTTTTGCTGGATTTGGACTCCGTTTGGTATTGATTTCTTGTGTAAAAAACATGCAGAAAACAGCAACTGGCACTGGGCACTATGTCAATAGGTTAGTACCAAAAATGATATAAAATGACTATAAAATGATTGTAAAACATCCAAGAATGATAATGAACAGCATGGAACAATCAAAAATTATATATACATTGGAGACGTATTAGACGTCGATGAAGCTCGCGGACGAGGTGGCTGGGTGCGGGGATGTCGGAGGCCATGCCGATGTAGGTTCGGCCAAGGGTTGCGGGGACGAAAGCGGCACATGGGAGGGGAAAAGGAGAGCTAGGGTTCGTCAACGCGTCGAGGGGGATCTTATAGACCATCGAGGAGCCATGGATGCACGACGCATGAACGATCCGTCCATGGACGCACGAGCAATGGCCAGCACTCCCCTGATGAATGGGTTGAAGATGGGGAGCTCATGGGCTGGGCCTGGTGGCCTGGATGCCTGGTTGGGACGAACGGCCCAGGGCGAAGAGGGGTTTGGTTTTTCTTTTGTTTTGTTTTATTTGTACCTTTTCTTTTCTGCTTTTTTATTTCTTTAATACTTTATAGTTTTACAAAAGTAAAACCCACACCTAAAATAGAGTTACAATTCCAACTACTATCACAAAAAGTTTTACCCCTGAATAAAATAGTATAGTGTTTTTATAAACTTCAAAAGGCATTTATTTAATTGTTTTAGCTACTATCTTATGCATTTTAGATTATTTAAACATTTTATAAAAGTGTGGTTTCTCCACCATAATTACCTATGCATTATTTGGCACCACCCGAAAATTTTAGTTTTAATATTTGAAAACCTTTACCATTTGACTTGATTTCAAATTTTGAATTCGTACGGGATTTGAATCAGAGTGAGATTAGTAATAGTAACAGTGGTGACATGCATTATTAGTAGAGGGTTACTATAGCTTAATTATCCGGATGTCACATCACTGGCAACGAACTTTGATGCCCAAGGGATGTAATATGTTGTAATTTCTTTGTTGTATAGTCTAGGTTTATTCTTTGTCACGATGCTGTAATTTATTTACTGTTTATGCTTTCGTCGCTCTGAGAAAAGGTCATAATCTTTGATCGGAGTGCAATGAGCCAATAGGTTAGGTTTATATAAAAATAATTTCGGTACTAAAACTGGTCGGTCGCCAATCGCTAGTATGGGCCGAACCTTGGGCCTACAATCATCTTGGGCCATTAGTTTGGTCTAGACTTAATCTGGCCCACTATTAGTTTCGGACCTCTAAAAGGCTGAGTAAACCGCTTGCCTTAATTGGGCCAGAAAATTAAATAGGCCTTTAATAGGTTGAGATCTAGATTGAGCCTTAATTGTGGCGAACAAATCACGGGCCAACAGCAGGTTCTAATATACATCGGCCCATTATTGGCCCATTGGTATGACAGGACATTAATAGGCTGGAATGTTTTTGGGCCTTGGCTGACCCAATTACATGACGGGCTAGATGCAGGCCAAATGTATAACGGGCCAAAATTAGGCCCAACACTATCAAGGGCCTTTAATGGGCCGACAGGCAATTTGGGCTAGAATGTATCCATGAAGACTACGGGTCGTTATGAGGCCGAAAGTAACTATAGATCAGAATTAGGCCCAGGTGCAACTCGGGCCTTTAAATGACCGAAAGTGAAACCGAGCCGAAAGAGGCTCATATGTAGACAGGGCCGCTGACAGGCCGAAACTAATATCGGGCCGAATTGTTAAATGGGCCATTAAGAGGCTGAAGAGCAAATCAGGCCCTCGATGGGCCCAATGGCACAGTAGCTGTTAAAGGACCGTAATTTGGCCCAAGATGTGGAAGTCATTTAACGGGCCGGATCAGATATGGACCGTAATTTGGCCCAAACTATTGCAGGATGTTAATGGGCCAGATCTGATATGGGCCGTAAACTGGCCGAGAATATTGCAGTCCTTTAACGGGCCATATCTGATGTGGGCCATAATTTGGTCCAGAAAATGTTAGGCTGTTACCGGGCCGGCCCATCAGATTTGGCGAAATCTTGTGGGTCTGTTCCTGGGTCGGCTTTTAAACCTATATTGTCAACATTTCATTGGTGACTCCTGTCCAGTGGACGGTTGACATCTGTTCCAACGCTGAGCTGACACGTGGATCATCGACGAATGAGAATTTTATGAAAATTGCCATTGGTCCGGGCTGTTAATGGGTTATCGGATCCAAACTATAACCCGATAGGTTAACGACTGATGACCCACAAGTGTAGGGGATCTATCGTAGTCCTTTCGATAAGTAAGAGTGTCGAACCCAACGAGGAGCAGAAGGAAATGATAAGCGGTTTTCAGTAAGGTTTTCTCTGCAAGCACTGAAATTGTAGTTGATAAATAGTTTTGTGATAAGATAAATAGTAACGAGTGAAAAGTAAACAAAGTGCAGCAAGGTGGCCCAATCCTTTATGTAGCAAAGGATAAGCCTGGGCAATTTCTAATAATGGAGCTCCCGAGGACACATGGGAATTATCGTCAAGCTAGTTTTCATCACGCTCATATGATTCGCGTTCGGTACTTTGATAATTTGATATGTGGGTGGACCGGTGCTTGGGTACTACCCTTACTTGGACAAGCATCCCACTTATGATTAACCCCTATTGCAAGCGTCCGCAACTACAAAAGAAGTATTAAGGTAAACCTAACCACAGCAATAAACATATGGATCCAAATCAGCCCCTAACGAAGCAACGCATAAACTAGGGTTTAAGCTTATGTCACTCTAGCAACCCATCGTCTACTTATTACTTCCCTATGCCTTCCTCTAGGCCCAAATAATGGTGAAGGGTCATGTAGTCTAAGTTCACATAACACCACTAGAGGAAAAGACAACATACATCTCATCAAAATATCGAACGAATACCAAATTCACATGACTACTAATAGCAAGACTTCACCCATGTCCTCAAGAACAAACGTAACTACTCACAAAGCATATTGATGTTCATAATCAGAGAAGTAATAATATGCATATAGGATCTGAACATATGATCTTCCACCAAGTAAACCAATTAGCATCAACTACAAGGAGTAATCAACACTACTAGCAACCCACAGGTACCAATTTGTGGTTTTGATACAAGATTGGATACAAGATATGAACTAGGGTTTTGAGAGGAGATGGTGCTGGTGAAGATGTTGATGGAGATTGACCCCCTCCCGATGAGAGGATCGTTGGTGATGACATTGGTGATGATTTCCCCCTCCCGGAGGGAAGTGTCCCCGGCAGAACAGCTCCGCCAGAGCCCTAGATTGGTTCCGCCAAGGTTCCGCCTCGTGGCGGCGGAGTTTCTTCCTGTAAGCTTGCACAATTATTTCCGGGGTAAAAGCTCTCATATAGCAGAAGATGGACACCGGGGGCCCACCAGGGGGCCCAGGAGACGGGGGCGCGCCCAGTAGGGGGGCGCGCCCCCCACCCTCTTGGACAGGGTGTGGGCCCCCTGGTGTATTTCTTTCGCCCAATAATTCTTATAAATTCCATAAACATGTTTCGTGGAGTTTCAGGATTTTTGGAGCAGTGCAGAATAGGTTTCCAATGTTTACTCCTTTTCCAGCTAGAATTCCAGCTACCGGCATTCCCCCTCTTCATGGTAAACCTTGTAAAATAAGAGAGAATAGCCATAAGTATTGAGATATAATGTGTAATAACAGCCCATAATGCAATAAACATTGATATAAAAGCATGATGCAAAATGGACGTATCAACTCCCCCAAGCTTAGACCTCGCTTGTCCTCAAGCAGAAGCCGAAATCGAAAAATATGTCCACATGTTTAGAGATAGAGGTGTCGATAAAAATAAAATACGGACATGAGGGCATCATGATCATTCTTATAACAGCAACATATATAGATTTTATCATATGATTTCTTATGCTCAAGTAACAATCAATTCACAATGTCAAGTATGGTTCAAAAAACTTCATTGAGAACTAACAAACTATAATCTCAGTCATTGAAGCAATTGCAATTTATCATAACATCAGAAAGAGTCAACAATAGAGCTTTTCAGCAAGTTCACATACTCAACTATCTTGTAGCCTTCTACAATTGCTAACACTCACGCAATACTTGTGGTTATGGAGTTTCAGCCGGACACTAAGAAAGATAGGGGCTTATTGTGTTGCCTCCCAACGTATTCACCTTTAGGTGATGTCAACAATAATAGCCCATGCTAACTTACATCCAATTGGATATATGTATCATGATCTTTCAAACACGAGGAGCTTGCCAAAGGATAAAATGAAAAAGGGAAAGGTGAGGATCACCTTGACTCAAGCATAAAGTAAAAACATAAATTAAAAGATAGGCCCTTCGCAGAGGGAAGTAGAGGTTGTCATGTGCGTTTAGGGTTGATGCACAAAATCTTAATGCAAAAGAACGTCACTTTATACTGCCCCTTGTATGTGGACCTTTATTATGCAGTCCGTCGCTTTTATTACTTCCACAACAAGATCGTACAAAGCTTATTTTCTTTGCACTAATAAGTCATACATATTTAGATAGCAATTTTTATTGCTTGCAACATGACAACTTACTTGAAGGATCTTACTCAACCCGTAGGTAGGTATGGTGGACTGTCATGGCAAAACTGGGTTTAAGGATATTTGGAAGCACAAGTAGTATCTCTACTTGGTGCAGGGAGTTTGGCTAGCATGAGGGGGAAAGGCAAGCTCAACATGTTTGGATGGTCAATGACAATATACTTTAACTGAGATGTTCGAAAACATAAACCATTACGTTGTCTTCCTTGTCCAACATCAACTCTTTTAGCATGTCATACTTAATGAGTGCTCCCAATTATAAAAGGTGTCCAAGATAATATATTTATATGTGAACCTCCCTTTCCTTATCACTTCCTATTAATTGCAACGATGACCAAAACTACGTTTATCAACTCTCAACAATTTTTATGCCTCATACTTTCCATGTGTGAAGTCATCACTATCCATAAGATCAATATGAACTCTTTTATTCTTTCTACTTTCTCAAGATCATAGCAATATAGCAAAGCCATTGACTCAACACTAATCTTTATTATAGATAGCTCACGGACTCGATTACAAAAAGAGATCTCAAAGCAAAACTCAAAACTACTTGATATCAAAACTTCAATCTACAAGATCAAGATACTACTAAAAGGATCGAACTAAATAAAACGGTAAAGATAGGAGTGTGATGGTGATACGATACCGGGGCACCTCCCCCAAGCTTGGTAGTTGCCAAGGGGAGTGCCCATACCCATGGGATTATGTCCTCGGAGGTGGTGGAGTAGGAGTTGTTGATGATGTAGGCTTGTTCCTCAATTTACGCTTGAGTATAATTTTGCTCCTGTAGGTCCTCGATCTCCTGCTCAAGGCTTAATACTCTTTTGCATAATTCCGTACCACATACCTATTCGTTTTTGGAGTCTAGAACGTTCTGGAAAGTGTCCCTTATGTATTCCTTCGGGGTTACGGTTTCAATAATATTAGTTTCAACATTGATAGGATTACCTGAAATATAATGTTTAATTCTTTGACCGTTTACCACCCTTGGATTTGTGTCTCCGAAGTTGTTGATTTTTATGGCACCAGAACGATAGACCCCCTTCGATTACGTAGGGACCTTCCCATTTAGAGAGAAGTTTTCCTGCAAAAAATCTTAAACGAGAGTTGAATAATAACACATAATCTCCTACGTTAAATTCGCTTTTGTATCCTCTTATCATGCCAGCGTTTGACTTTTTGTTTGAATAACTTTGCATTCTCATAAGCTTGGGTTTTCCATTCATCAAGTGAGCTAATATCAAACAACCTCTTCTCACTAGCAAGTTTGAAGTCATAGTTGAGCTCTTTAATAGCCCAATATGCTTTATGTTCAAGTTCAAGAGGTAAATGACACGCTTTTCCATAAACCATCTTATATGGAGACATACCCATAGGATTTTTGTATGCAGTTCTATAGGCCCATAATGCATCATCAAGTTTTTTGAACCAATTCTTTCTAGATCTATTCACAGTCTTTTGCAAAATTAATTTGAGCTCTCTATTGCTCAACTCTACTTGACCACTAGACTGCGGATGATAAGGAGATGCGATTCTATGATTAACATCATACTTAGCAAGCATCTTACGGAAATCACCATGAATAAAATGTGAACCACCATCAGTCATATGATATCTAGGGACTCCAAACCCTCAGAAAAATAACTTCTTTAAGCATTTTAATAGAAGTGTTATGATCAGCACTACTAGTTGGAATAGCTTCTACCCACTTAGTAACGTAATCAACAGCAACTAAAATATGTGTATAACCATTAGAGGCAGGTAAAGGTCCCATATAATCAAAGCCCCAAACATCAAACGGTTCAATAACAAGAGAGTAATTGATAGGCATTTCTTGACGTCTACTAATGTTACCTATTCTTTGACATTCATCACAAGATAATACAAACTTACGAGCATCTTTGAAGAGAGTAGACCAATAAAAACCAGATTGTAATACCTTGTGTGTAGTTCTATCTCCAGCGTGGTGTCCTCCATAAGATTCAGAGTGACACTTGCGTAGGATCTGTTCCTGTTCATGCTCAGGCAGACAACGTCTAATAACACCATCTACTCCTTCTTTATAAAGGTGTGGATCATCCCAAAAAGTAATGTCTTAAATCATAAAAGAACTTTTTCTTTTGCTGGTATGTGAAACTAGGAGGTATAAATTTAGCAACAATGTAATTAGCATAATCAGCATACCAAGGAGCAGTACGAGAAGCATTAATGACCGCTAATTGTTCATCGGGAAAACTATCATCAATAGGCAGTGGGTCATCAAGAACATTCTCTAACCTAGACAAGTTGTCTACAACGGGGTTCTCAGCTCCCTTTCTATCAATAATATGTAAATCAAATTCTTGGAGCAAGAGAACCCATCTAATGAGCCTAGGCTTAGCATCTTTCTTTTCCATAAGATATTTAATAGCAGCATGATCAGTGTGAATAGTAACTTTGGAATTAACAATATAAGGTCTAAACTTATCACAAGCAAACACAACTGCTCAGAATTCTTTTTCAGTAGTAGCATAATTTCTCTGGGCAGTTGATACCTCTCCAACGTATCTATAATTTTTGATTGTTCCATGCTATTATATTACCCCTTTTTGGATGTTTATGGGCTTTATTTTACACATTTATATCATTTTTGGGACTAACCTACTAACCGGAGGCCCAACCCGTATTGCTGTTTTTTTGCCTATTTTAGTATTTCGAAGAAAAGGAATATCAAACGGAGTCCAAATGGAATGAAACCTTCGGCAGCGTGATTTTTGGAACGAACGTGATCCAGATGACTTGGAGTGCAAGTCAAGAAGCTGTCGAGGCCTCCACGAGATAGGAGGGCGCCCCCCCTATAGTGCGCCCCTGTCTCGTGGGCCCCTCGGGCGTCCACCGACGTACTTCTTCCTCCTATATAAGCCTATGTACCCCGAAAACATCCAGGGAGCCAACGAAACACAATTCCACCACCGTAACCTTCTGTATCCGCGAGATCCCATCTTGGAGCCTTCGCCGGTGCTCCGCCAGAGGGGGAATCGACCACGGAGGGCTTCTACATCAACATCCTTGCCCCTGCGATGAGTTGTGAGTAGTTTACCACAGACCTACGGGTCCATAGTTATTAGCTAGATGGCTTCTTCTCTCTTTTTGGATCTCAATACAATGTTCTCCCCCTCTCTTGTGGAGATCTATTCGATGTAAACTCTTTTTGCGGTGTGTTTGTCGAGATCCGATGAATTGTGGGTTTATGATCAAGTTTATCTATGAATAATATTTGAATCTTCTCTGAATTCTTTTATGTATGATTGAGTTATCTTTGCAAGTCTCTTCGAATTATCAGTTTGGTTTGTCCTACTAGATTGATCTTTCTTGCCATGGGAGAAGTGCTTAGCTTTGGGTTCAATCTTGCGGTGTCCTTACCCAGTGACAGAAAGGGTTGCAAGGCACGTATTGTATTGTTGCCATCGAGGATAAAAAGATGGGGTTTATATCATATTGCTTGAGTTTATCCCTCTACATCATGTCATCTTGCTTAATGCGTTACTCTGTTCTTATGAACTTAATACTCTAGATGCAGGCAGGAGTCGGTCGATGTGTGGAGTAATAGTAGTAGATGCAGGCAGGAGTCGGTCTACTTGTTGCAGACATGATGCCTATATACATGATCATGCCTGTATAATCTCATAATTATTCGCTTTTCTATCAATTGCTCGACAGTAATTTGTTCACCCACCGTAATACTTATGCTATCTTGAGAGAAGCCACTATTGAAACCTATGGCCCCCGGGTCTATCTCTTATCATATTTGCTTCCAATTTACTTTTATTTGCATCTTTACTTTTTGCATCTATATTATAAAATACCAAAAATATATTTATCTTATCATACTATCTCTATTAGATCTCACTTTTGCAAGTGGCCGTGAAGGGATTGACAACCCCTTTATTGCGTTGGTTGCGAGTTCTTTGTTTGTTTGTGTAGGTGTGTGGGACTTTTGAGGAGCCTCCTACTGGATTGATACCTTGGTTCTCAAAAACTGAGGGAAATACTTACGATACTATTGCTGCATCACCCTTTCCTCTTCAAGGAAAACCAACGCAAGCTCAAGACGTAGCAAGAAGGATTTCTGGCGCCGTTGCCGGGGAGGTCTTTGCTCAAGTCAAGACATACCAAGTACCCATCACAAACCCATCTCCCTCGCATTTACATTATTTGCCATTTGCCTCTCGTTTTCCTCTCCCCCACTTCACCCTTGTCGTTTTATTCGCCCTGTCTTTCCCAATCTCCTCCTCTCTCTTTCGCTTGCCTTTTTCCGTTTGCTTGTGTGTTGGATTACTTGTTGCCATGGCGCAAGATAATACCAAATTGTGTGATTTCTCGAATACCAATAATAATGATTTCCTTAGTACTCCGATTGCTCCTCTTAGTGATGTTGAGTCTGGTGAAATCAATACTGCTTTGCTGAATCTTGTTATGAAAGATCAATTCGCCGGCCTTCCTAGTGAAGATGTCGCTACTCATCTAAATAACTTTGTTGATTTGTGTGATATGCAAAATAAGAAAGATACGGATAACAATATTGTTAAATTGAAGTTATTTCCATTTTCACTTAGAGATTGTGCTAAAGTTTGGTTTTTGTCTTTGCCTAAAAATAGTATTGATTCTTGGAACAAGTGCAAAGATGCTTTTATCTCTAAGTATTTTCCTCCTGCTAAGATCATCACTCTTAGGAACGATATTATGAATTTTAAACAACTTGATCATGAGCATGTTGCCCAATCTTGGGAAAGAATGAAATTGATGATCCGCAATTGCCCTACTCATGGTTTGAATTTATGGATGATCATATAAAAATTTTATTCCGGTTTGAACTTTGCTTCTAGAAATCTCTTAGATTCGGCCGCGGGAGGCACGTTTATGGAAATCACGTTAGGAGATGCTACAAAACTTCTTGATAATATTATGGCTAATTATTCTCAATGGCACACCGAAAGATCTTCTAGTAAAAAAGTGCATGCTATAGAAGAAATCAATGTTTTGAGTGGAAAGATGGATGAACTTATGAAATTATTTGCTACTAAAAATACTCCTCTTGATCCCAATGATATGCCTTTGTCTACTTTGATTGGGAATAATAATGAATCTATGGATGTGAATTTTGTTGGTAGGAATAGTTTTGGAAACAATGCTTATAGAGGAAACTTTAATTCTAGACTGTTCCCTAGTAATTCCTCTAATAATTATGGAAATTCCTACAATAATTCTTATGGTAATTTTAATAAGAAGCCCTCTGATTTTGAGAATAGCGTGAAAGAATTTATGATCTCTCAAAAGAATTTTAATGCTTTGCTTGAAGAAAAATTGCTCAAAGTTGATGATTTGGCTAGGAACGTTGATAGACTTTCGCTTGATGTTGATTCTCTTAAACTTAGATCTTCTCCTCCTGAGCATGATATCAATGAGTCTCTCAAAGCAATGAGAATTTTCATTGATGAGTGCAAGGAAAGAACCGCTAGATTGTGTGCTAAAAAAGATAGCTTTGTAAGGGCGTGTTCTTCTAGTTTCCATGAAAATAATGACGAGGATCTTAAAGTTATTGATGCGTCTCCTATTAGATCTATGTTTTGCAATATGAATCTTGATAATTATGGGACTGATGATGAATCAACTTTGCCTAGAAGGCGTCCCAAGAATTCTGAGTTTTTAGATCTTGTTGCTAAATTTGGTAAAAGTGGGATTGGAGAGGTTACGACTTTAAATAGTATTGAACCCACTATCTCGGATTTCAAGGAATTTGATTTTGATAATTGTTCTTTAGAAGGTTGTATTTCCTTGTTGCAATCCGTTGTTAATTCTCATCATGCTTATAGTAAAAATAAAGCTTTTACCAAACATATCGTTGATGCCTTGATGCAATCTTATGATGAAAAACTTAATTTGGAAGTTTCTATACCTAGAAAACTTAATGATGAGTGGGAACCTACTATAAAGATTAGAATTAAAGATCATGAGTGTTTTGCTTTGTGTGATTTGGGTGCTAGTGTTTCCACGATTCCGAAAACTTTATGTGATATTCTAGGTTTACATGATCTCGACGATTGCTCTTTAAATCTGCACCTTGCGGATTCCACCATTAAAAATCCAATGGGAAGGATCAATGATGTTCTCATTGTTGCTAACAGAAATTTGGTGCCCGTAGATTTTATCGTTCTTGATATAGATTGCAATCTTTCTTGTCCTATTATTCTTGGTAGACCTTTCCTTAGAACGATTGGCGCAACTATTGAAATGAAGGAAGGAAATATTAGATTCCAATTTCCATTAAAGAAAGCCATGGAGCACTTTCCAATAAAGAAAGTCAAATTACCTTATGAATTTAGTGCCAAAGATGGCACTCGTTAGATCTATCTTCGATTTTATGCCTAGCTAGGGGCGTTAAATGATAGCGCTAGTTGGGAGGCAACCCAATTTTCTTTATGTTTTTTGTTTTTGCTCCTGTTTAGTAATAAATCTTGCATCTACCTTCTGTTTAGATGTGTTTTATCTTTTAATTAGTGTTTGTGCCAAGTAGAACCTATAGGATAACCTATGATGATAGTTGAGTTGATTCTGCTGAAAAACAGAAACTTTGCACGCACAAAAATAATTTTGTTAATTCACAGAAACGTGCTTTTGCGTTGATTCTTTTTTTTGCTGATCAATAAACAAATTTTCCAGGACTTCCTATTTTGGTAGGATTTTTAGAGTTCCAGAAGTTTGCGTTAGTTACAGATTGCTACAAACTGTTCTGTTTTTGATAGATTCTGTTTTTCGTGTGTTGTTTGCTTATTTTGATGCATCTATGGCTAGTAAATTCGTTTATAAACCATAGAGAACTTGGATTACAGTAGTTTTAACACCAAAACAAATAAAGAATGAGTTAATTACAGTACCTTATGTGGTGGTTTTGCTTTCTTTCACTAACGGAGCTTATAAGATTTCCTGTTGAGTTTTGTGTTGTGAAGTTTTCAAGTTTTGGGTAAAGCTTTTATGGACTATGGAATAAGGAGTGGCAAGAACCTAAGCTTGGGGATGCCCAAGGCACCCCAAGATATTCAAGGATAGCCAAAAGCCTAAGCTTGGGGATGCCCCAGGAAGGCATCCCCTCTTTCGTCTTCGTTCATTGGTAACTTTACTTGGAGCTATATTTTTATTCGCCACATGATATGTGTTTTGCTTGGAGCGTCGTGTATTATATTAGTCTTTGCCTTTTAGTTTACCACAATCATCCTTGCTGTACACACCTTTTGTGAGAAGCCTACTTGATTAGGATTTGCTAGAATACTCTATGTGCTTCACTTATATCTTTTGAGCTTGATAGTATTTTCTCTAGTGCTTCACTTATATCTTTTAGAGCACGGTGGTGACTTAATTTTGAAGAAATTGCTAGTCTCTCATGCTTCACTTATATCTTTTTGAGAGTCTTTTAGAACAACATGGTATTTGCTATGGTTACAAAGTTGGTCCTAGAATGATGAGCATCCAAGTTGGGTATAATAAAAACTATCATAGAACAAGAATTGGATGCTATGGTCAATATGATGCTTGATAATTGTTTTGAGATATGGAGGTAGTGATATTAGAGTCATGATAGTTGAGGTGATTATGAAAAATACTTGTGTTGAGGGTTGTGATTCCCGTAGCATGCATGTATGGTGAACCGCTTTGTGATGAAGTTGGAGCACAATTTTATTTATTGATTGTCTTCCTTATGAGTGGCGGTCGGGGATGAGCGATGGTCTTTTCCTACCAATCTATCGCCCTAGGAGCATGCGTATAGTGCTTTGGTTTTTGATGACTTCTAGATTTTTGCAACAATTACATGAGTTCTTTTGACTAATGTTGAGTCCATGGATTATATGCACCTCACCCTTCCACCATTGCTAGCCTCTCTTGTGCCGCGCAACTCTCGCCGGTACCATACACCCACCATTACCTTCCTCAAAACAGCCACCTTACCTACCTATTATGGCATTTCCATAGCATTCCTAGATATATTGCCATGCAACTTTCCACCGTTCCGTTCATATGACACGCATTACTTTTGTCATATTGCTTTTTGCATGATCATGTAGTTGACATTGTATTTGTGGCAAGGCCACCTTCATAATTTTCATACATGTCGCTCTTGATTCATTGCATATCCCGGTACACCGCCGGAGGCATTCATATAGAGTCATGTCTTGTTCTAGCTTTGAGTTGTAATTCTTAAGTTGTAAATCCATAAAAGTGTGATGATTTTCATTATTAGAGCATTGTCCTAGTGAGGAAAGGATGATGAAGACTATGATTCCCCCACAAGTCGGGATGAGACTTTGGACTTTACAAAAAAAAAGAGTGGCCAAAAAGAAGAAAAAAAGGAAAGGCCAAAGAAAAAAAAGAGAAAAAGGAAAATAAAAAGAGAAAAATAAAAATAAAAAAATAAAATGAGAGAAAAAGAGAGAAGGGACAATGCTACTATCTCTTTTTCCACACTTGTGCTTCAAAATAGCACCATGATCTTCATGATAGAGAGTCTCCTATGTTGTCACTTCCATATACTAGTGGGAATTTTTCATTATAGAACTTGGCTTGTATATTCCAATGATGGGCTTCCTCAAAAGTGCCCTAGGTCTTCGTGAGCAAGCAAGTTGGATGCACACCCACTTAGTTTCTTTTGTTGAGCTTTCATATATTTACAGCTCTAGTGCATCCGTTGCATGGCAATCCTTACTCACTCACATTGATATCTATTAATGGGCATCTCCATAGCCCGTTGATACGCCTAGTTGATGTGAGACTATCTTCTCCTTTTTTGTCTTCTCCACAACCACCATTCCACTCCACATATAGTGTTATGTCCATGGCTCACGCTCATGTATTGCGTGAAAGTTGAAAGAGTTTAAGATTATTAAAGTATGAAAAAATTGCTTGGCTTTTCATCGGGGGTGTGCATGATTAAATACTTTGTGTGATGAAGATAGAGCAACAGCCAGACTATATGATTTTGTAGGGATAACTTTCTTTGGCCATGTTATTTTGAGAAGACATGATTACTTTGATTAGTATGCTTGAAGTATCACCATTTTCATGTTAATATGAACTTTTATTTTGTATCATTTGGATCTGAACATTCATGCCACAATTACATTGAGAATTATGCTAGGTAGCATTCCACATCAAAAATTCTCTTTTTATCATTTACCTACTCGAGGACGAGCAGGAATTAAGCTTGGGGATGCTTGATACGTCTCCAATGTATCTATAATTTTTGATTGTTCCATGCTATTATATTACCCCCTTTTGGATGTTTATGGGCTTTATTTTACACATTTATATCATTTTTGGGACTAACCTACTAACCGGAGGCCCATCCCGTATTGCTTTTTTTTTGCCTATTTCAGTATTTCGAAGAAAAGGAATATCAAACGGAGTCCAAACGGAATGAAACCTTTGGGAGCGTGATTTTTGGAACGAACGTGATCCAGAGGACTTGGAGTGCAAGTCAAGAAGCTGTCGAGGCCTCCACGAGATAGGAGGGTGCCCCCCCCCTATAGGGTGCGCCCCCTATCTCGTGGGCCCCTCGGGCGTCCACCGACGTACTTCTTCCTCCTATATAAGCCTACGTACCCCGAAAACATCCAGGGAGCCAACGAAACACAATTTCCACCACCGTAACCTTCTGTATCCGCGAGATCCCATCTTGGAGCCTTCGCCGGTGCTCCGCCGGAGGGGGAATCGGCCATGGAGGGCTTCTACATCAACATCCTTTCCCCTCCGATGAGTTTTGAGTAGTTTACCACAGACCTACGGGTCCATAGTTATTAGCTAGATGGCTTCTTCTCTCTTTTTGGATCTCAATACAATGTTCTCCCCCTCTCTTGTGGAGATCTATTCGATGTAAACTCTTTTTGCGGTGTGTTTGTCGAGATCCGATGAATTGTGGGTTTATGATCAAGTTTATCTATGAATAATATTTGAATCTTCTCTGAATTCTTTTATGTATGATTGAGTTATCTTTGCAAGTCTCTTTGAATTATCAGTTTGGTTTGGCCTACTAGATTGATCTTTCTTGCCATGGGAGAAGTGCTTAGCTTTGGGTTCAATCTTGCGGTGTCCTTACCCAGTGACAGAAAGGGTTGCAAGGCACGTATTGTATTGTTGCCATCGAGGATAAAAAGATGGGGCTTATATCATATTGCTTGAGTTTATCCCTCTACATCATGTCATCTTGCTTAATGTGTTACTCTGTTCTTATGAACTTAATACTCTAGATGCAGGCGGGAGTCGGTCGATGTGTGGAGTAATAGTAGTAGATGCAGGCAGGAGTCGGTCTACTTATTGCGGACGTGATGCCTATATACATGATCATGCCTAGATAATCTCATAATTATTCGCTTTTCTATCAATTGCTCGATAGTAATTTGTTCACCCACCGTAATACTTATGCTATCTTGAGAGAAGCCACTAGTGAAACCTATGGCCCCAGGGTCTATCTCTTATCATATTTGCTTCCAATTTACTTTTATTTGCATCTTTACTTTTTGCATCTATATTATAAAATACCAAAAATATATTTATCTTATCAGAATATCTCTATTAGATCTCACTTTCGCAAGTGGCCGTGAAGGGATTGACAACCCCTTTATTGCGTTGGTTGCGAGTTATTTGTTTGTTTGTGTAGGTGCGTGGGACTTTTGAGGAGCCTCCTACTGGATTGATACCTTGGTTCTCAAAAACTGAGGGAAATACTTACGCTACTATTGCTGCATCAGCCTTTCCTCTTCAAGGAAAACCAACGCAAGCTCAAAACGTAGTAGCAGTATCAAGAGTCTTACTAGCATACTGGATAACATTCAATTTCTTATCGTCTCTTTGCCCTAGAACAGCACCTACAACATAATCACTAGCATCACACATAATTTCAAAAGGTAAATTCCAATCAGGTGGCTGAACAATAGGTGCAGTAATCAAATCTTTCTTAAGTATTTCAAATGCTTCTACACAATCATCATCAAAGACAAAAGGAATATCTTTTTGCAATAAATTAGTCAGAGGCCTAGAGATTTTGGAAAAGTCCTTAACGAACCTCCTATAGAAACCGGCATGACCAAGGAAACTTCTTATACCTTTTATGTCCTTGGGACATGGCATCTTTTCAATAGCATCAACTTTGGCTTTATCAACTTCAATACCTCTCTCGGAGATCTTGTGCCCCAAGACAATGCCTTCATTAACCATAAAGTGACACTTTTCCCAATTAAGGACGAGACTAGTGTCTTTGCATCTCTGCAAAACTCGATCAAGGTTGCTCAAACAATCATCAAAAGAGGATCCATAAACGGAGAAATCATCCATGAATACCTCACAAATCTTTTCACAAAAATCAGAGAATATAGCCATCATGCATCTTTGAAAGGTGGCAGGTGCATTAGATAGACCAAAAGGCATACGTCTATAAGCAAAAGTACCAAAAGGGCAAGTAAAAGTAGTTTTAGATTGATCCTTCGCTGACACAGGTATCTGAGAGAAAACAGAATAACCATCTAGAAAGCAGAAATGTGTGTGTTTGGATAGTCTTTCTAGCATTTGATCAATAAAAGGTAAAGGGTAATGATCTTTCTTAGTAGCTTTATTTAACTTACGGAAATCAATTACCATCCTATAACCTGTAATAATTCTATGCGGGATCAATTCATCTTTATCATTAGGAACAACGGTAATACCTCCCTTTTTAGTAACACAATGGACAGGGCTTACCTATTCACTATCAGCAACGGGATAAATTCTACCTGCCTCAAGGAGCTTTAATACCTCCTTTCTTACTACTTCCTTCATCTTGGGATTTAGTCATCGTTGAGGATCTCTAACTGGTTTGGCATCTTTCTCCACTGTAATTTTGTGTTGGCATAATGTGAGACTAATGCCCTTGAGATCATCCAGAGTATATCCAATAGCTGCTCGGTGCTTCTTCAGAGTTTTCAATAATCTTTCTTCTTCTTGCTCTGAAAGGTTAGCACTAATAATAACAGGATATATTTTCTTTTCATCAAGATAAGCATACTTAAGATTATCAGGTAATGGTTTGAGTTCAAACATGGGGTCACCCTTGGGTGGAGGAGGATCCCCAAGAATTTCAACGGGAAGGTTATGTTTCAGCATAGGTTCCTGTTTAAGGAACACTTCATCTATTTCCCTTCTTTCCTTCATAAACATATCGTTTTCATGGTCTAGCAAATATTGTTCTAACGGATCAGTAAGAGGTACGGCAATGGAAGCAAGACCAATAATCTCATCTTTACTAGGTGGTTCCCTATCACGAGGTTGTCTACGAAACTTAGCAAAATTAAACTCATGAGACATACCATCTATGCCAACGGTGACAGTATCTTTTTCACAATCAATCTTAGCACTAGCTGTATTCAAGAAGGGTCTACCAAAAATAATGGGACAAAAATCATCTTGTGGGGAACCAAGAACAAGAAAATCAGCAGGGTATTTAACCTTCCCACACAAGACTTCAACATCTCTAACGATCCCAATAGGTTTAATGGTATCCCTATTAGCAAGCTTAATGGTAACATCAATATCTTCTAATTCAATGGGTGCAATGTCGTGCATAATTTCTTTATATAGATCATAGGGTATCGCACTAGCACTGGCACCCATATCACATAAACCATGATAACAATGATCTCCTATTTTAGCAGAAATAACAAGCATGCCTACGACAGGTCTATGTATCTTAGTATCTAGTCTAGCAATATTAGCAGTCTCACCACAAAAATAAATAACATGCCCATCTAAATCATCATCCAAGAGATCTTTAACCATAGCAATACTAGGTTCAACATTAATTTGCTCAGGAGGTGTGTAAGTCCTAGTATTACTCTTACGAACAACAGTCGAAGCTTTAGCATGATCCTTTATCCTAACAGGAAAAGGAGGTTTCTCAACATAAGTAGTAGGAACAATAGGATTACTATAGGTGATAGTCTTTTCTTCAACTGTAATAGGTGAAACTACTTTCACTTCAACAGGAGGATTATATTTAAACCACTTCTCTTTAGGGAGATCAACGTGAGTAGCAAAAGATTCACAGAAGGAAGCTACTATCTCAGAGTCAAGTCCATACTTACTGCTAAATCCACGAAAAGCATCGGTATCCATAAAAGATTTAACACAATCAAACTTAGGTGTCATACCTAACTCCTTACCATCGTTGGAACCCCAATCTTCAGAGTTGCGTTTAATTATTTCCAATAAGTCCCATTTGAAATCAATAGTCTTCAGCATATAAGAACCAGCACATGAAGTATCGAGCAGGTTGCGATTATCAAGAGAAAGCCGAGCATAAAAGTTTTGAATAATCATTTCACGGGAGAGCTCATGATTGGGGCATGAATATAACATTGACTTGAGCCTCCCCCAAGCTTGAGCGATGCTTTCTCCTTCGCGAGGCCAGAAATTATATATGTAATTACGATCACGATGAACAAGATGCATAGGATAGAACTTCTGGTGAAATTCCAACTTCAATCGCTTATAATTCCAAGATTTCATATCATCACATAGCCTATACCATGTCAATGCATCTCCCTTCAAAGATAAAGGGAAGACCTTCCTTTTGACAACATCAACGGGAATACCTGCAAGCTTAAATAATCCACAAACTTCATCCACAAAGATAAGGTGTAAATTGGGATGCAATGTTCCATCTCCTGCAAATGGATTAGCTAGCAGTTTCTCTATCATACCCGAAGGAATCTCAAAGTAAATATTTTCATCAAGTTCAGTAGGTTGAGGAGCAACTCTTTGCTCTTCTGGTCGGGGCGAAGATACCCCGAACAAGCCCCTCAAAGGATTAGTTTCCATAGTGACAAGTAACAGAAAATTTCAGCACACTATATAAATGTTTCCTTACCAAGTTCCACTCACCAAAAGCGCTACACTCCCCAAAAACGGCACCAGAAAAGAGTCTTGATGACCCACAACTGTAGGGGATCTATCGTAGTCCTTTCGATAATGTGACGCCCGGGTAATTAAGCTACAGTGATCCTTTGCTAATGATGCCACGTCACCTCGTTTGTAGTTGCTAATCTCGAGTTAGTTCGAAACCGATTCAAATTCAAATTTAAAATATAGGCAAACGACAAAAGTTTTCAAATAATAAAACTAAAATGTTCTGGTTGTGCCAAATAATGCGTAGGTAATTATAGTGAAGAAACCACACTTGTATAAAATATGTAAATACTCAAAGTGAATAAAATAGTAGCAAAAACAATTAGTTAAATGATTATAAAATAATAAACAATTACAAATGATTTTATATTAGGTGCCAAGTTAATTGCGGTAGCGGCATAAGTATTAAAAATATTTTAGGTGCAACTTGGGTTTTTCATAAACACCGAAATTTAATTAAAACAGAAAAGAAGAAAAGAAATAAAATAAAGAAACAAACTAACAGAAAACTAAACTAAAACAAAAGAGACCCCCCCCTCGACCCCTTGGCCCAACTGGGCCATGGCCCAGCCGGCCGCCCCCTGGCCTATAGGCCACCCCACACCCCCCGAAACCCTAATCCCACCCCGTCGCCCCACTCGCCCTCCC
>NC_041381.1:323181964-323189798 GCF_002162155.2 Triticum dicoccoides
TCCGTCGTCCGCTGCTGCCCGGAACACCGCCCGTCGCCGGTGCCGCCTCGCCGGACCTCCCCGACTCCTCCACGAGCCCGCTGCCATGCCCCTCCTGCCCCCCTGTGAGCCGCCGTCCTCCATTCCTCTCCTCTTCCCTATAGATCGAACGCGCCCGCGCCGTACCAATTCACCGCAACCTCACCGCGCCCCTGCTGCGCTCCGGCCGTGCCTGGCTGAGCCCTGCACACGCCGCCCGCGCGTGTCCGCAGCCCCGCGCTATGGCCGTGCTCGCCCGCGCCTTGTCCGAACACGTCCACGCCACACTCGGCGACGCCCGCGGTCGCCCTGCTTCTCCTCCTGTGCCGCTGTCACCGGCGACCGCAGCTGCTGCGTCCCCGGCCGCACCCTCTGCTGCTCATGACCGAGCACCCTCGGCAACGCTCCACTGCAGGCGCGCACCCACCGCCCCACGTCTCCGTCCTGCCGGCCTCGACCATGGCCTCGCCGGAGCCGGGTTCGGCCACCGCGCCCCTGCCCTTCCCTGTGCGCGTTCGTGCACAGGAGGGAGGTGGCCTGAGCCACTTACAGGTGGGGCCCTCCCCCTGTAAATCAGATAAAAGGATAAGAGTAGAGAAAAATGAAAATGGAAAATAAAAGGAAATATAAAGTGAATGAATTAATTAACCTTGCTTAATTTGACCTAATTAACTAGCTTAGGTGTTTAATCCTATTTTAATTAAATTGTGATAATGACATGTGGGTCTCACATGCACTATTCACACCATTGACCAGTCAACCATTGACTTGGTCAACTGGGTCTCCTGGCCCCACAGGTCATAGGCTGTGGCTGGCTTCTGTTGTGTACACATAGCTTTTTACTACTTAAATTGAATTAAAATAATTTAGAAAATGAATTAAAACTTTAGAAATTAATATAAAATAATCCGTAATCCGGATGAAAATACTTTATACATGAAAGTTGCTCAGAACGACGAGACGAATCCGGATATGCAGTCCGTTTGTCCGCCACACCCCCCTAACCTATCGAACCCGCAACTTTCCCCCTCCGGCTCCTCTGCCCGAAAACACGAAACACCGGGAATACTTTCCCGGATGATTCCCCCCTTAACCAGTACCACCTCATACCACGTTAGGGCACGCCTAGCATCGCTTCTTGACATGTCATGCATCGATATGCATCGGTTTACTTGGTATTCATTGTTTCTCCCCCCCTCTTCTCTCCGGTAGACTACAAGACCGACGCTGCTGCTGCCCAGTTCGACTACGGTGTTGACGACCCCTCTCTCTTGCCAGAGCAACCAGGCAAGCCCCTCCCCTTTGATCACCAGATATCGCCTACTCTTCTCTATACTGCTTGCATTAGAGTAGTGTAGCCTGTTACTGCTTTCCGTTGATCCTATTCTGATGCATAGCCTGACATTGTTGCTACATCTGTTGATACCTTACCTGCAATCCTAAATGCTTAGTATAGGATGCTAGTTTATCATCATTGGCCCTACATTCTTGTCAGTCTGCCTTGCTATACTATTGGGCCGTGATCACTCGGGAGGTGATCACGGGTATATACTATACATACATACATACTATACAGATGGTGACTAAAGTCGGGTCAGCTCGAAGAGTACCCGCGAGTGATTCACGGATTGGGGGCTGAAAGGACCTTTGTCCCGACGGCCCTCTGTGTGGATCTTTGTGGCGGAGCGACAGGGCAGGTTGAGACCGCCTAGGAGAGAGGTGGGCCTGGCCCTGTTCGGCGTTCGTGGACACTTAACACGCTTAACGAGATCTTGGTATTTGATCTGAGTCTGGCTACGAGCCTTTACGCACTAACCATCTACATGGGAGTAGTTATGGGTATCCCGACGTCGTGGTATCAGCCGAAGCACTTCAGACGTCAGCGACGGAGCGGCGCGCGCCGAATTGGACTGGAACGCCACTAGGCTAGGTATGCTTTCGGCCGCGTACGCAACGTGCGGGTGTGCTATGGGCGATGGGCCCAGACCCCTGTGCGCTTAGGTTTAGACCGGCGTGCTGGCCTCTCTATTGAGCCTAGGTGGGGCTGCGACGTGTTGATCTTCCGAGGCCGGGCATGACCCAGGAAAGTGTGTCCGGCCAAATGGGATCGAGCGTGTTGGGCTATGTGGTGCACCCCTGCAGGGAAGTTAATCTATTCGAATAGCCGTGATCTTCGGTAACAGGACGACTTGGAGTTGTACCTTGACCTTATGACAACTAGAACCGGATACTTAATAAAACACACCCTTCCAAGTGCCAGATACAACCGGTGGTCGCTCTACCTCAGGGATATGAGGAGGGGATCGCCGGGTAGGATTATGCTATGAGATGCTATTTGGAGATGCTACTTGGAGATGCTACTTGGAGGACTTCAATCTACCCTCTTCTACTTGATGCAAGACGGTGGCTGCGAGAAGCGTAGTCTTCGACAGGATTAGTTATCCCCCTCTTATTCTGGCATTCTGCAGTTCAGTCCACTGATATGGCCTCCTTACACATATACCCATGCATATGTAGTGTAGTTCCTTACTTGCGAGTACTTTGGATGAGTACTCACGGTTGCTTTCTCCCCCCTTTTTTCCCCCTTTCCTTTCTTTCTGGTTGTCGCAACCAGATGCTGGAGTCCAGGAGCCAGACGCCACCGTCGACGACGACCCCTACTACACCGGAGGTGCCTACTACTACGTGCTGCCCGCTGATGACGACCTGGAGTAGTTTAGGAGGATCCCAGGCAGGAGGCCCGCGCCTCTTTCGATCTGTATCCCAGTTTGTGCTAGCCTTCTTAAGGCAAACTTGTTTAACTTATGTCTGTACTCAGATATTGTTGCTTCCGCTGACTCGTCT
The DNA here is from genome assembly GCF_002162155.2 of Triticum dicoccoides. Taxonomy (NCBI): domain Eukaryota; kingdom Viridiplantae; phylum Streptophyta; class Magnoliopsida; order Poales; family Poaceae; genus Triticum; species Triticum dicoccoides. The sequence goes on from NC_041381.1 coordinate 323,184,827, forward strand.
ATGATCGAGCACTTGTATTCGAGCCCTCGAGGCCCCTGGCTTGTATTATGATGCTTGTATGACTTATTTATGTTTTAGAGTTGTGTTGTGATATCTTCCCGTGAGTCCCTGATCTTGATCGTACACATTTGCGTGCATGATTAGTGTACGATTAAATCGGGGGCGTCACAAGTTGGTATCAGAGCCGACTGCCTGTAGGAATCCTCCTTCCACACTCCTTGGACGAAGTCGAGTCTAGTCGTTGAAAAACTTTTACTAACATGGCTGTGTGGCCCATGGGCCCACGTCGCCATCGGGAGGTATTAGGATCTTTTATTCCTCGACCTTTACTCTGGGATTCTGAACCCTCTTCTATTCGGGTTAAACGATTTTTACTAAAAACTAACTTTAGGTTCTCGAGAATACTTTCTCCCGGAGAGCCCCTTCAGTCCAGATGGTCACCGACTGCACCAGAAGATTTCAGAGATACTCTTTGATATTCTCTCGAGACTTTGTGCCCATCACTTTTGCTATTCCCGACCACCGATAAATCCTTATGGATAACTACTTACACTTGCCATTCTTACGATCATTCCCCATTGTTCTTGTTATTACAAGATACCCGAAGTTTTCTCTATTGTTCCGAGAATACTTTGTGCCTACTGCCTAGCAGTCCTTTGCCACATGAATACCCCTTCAAATAAATCCTCGCACTTGTCGAGTATCCGCTCATCCCCAGTTGTTCATGTGTTTCACAAAAGTCTTCAAAATACTATTCGATCTTCCGAAAATCCTCTTGAGCCTTTGGCTCTTGAAATTCTTGCCTGCTTGCATTATGGTTAATCCCATAAGTCTCGTAGTCTTATTGACATTCCTTGTCATTATCATTTTGAGTCTGTTGACTCAATATGTTTGCGAATACACGCAATCATTATTGATCCTTATAAATTACCTTTCTGGCTGAGCTTCCATTCTTTTAACTGGAATTGGTTCTCGATCAATCCAATTGTCATTGATTGTACCCTAAGGCTATTCAACTTGTCCATCCCTAAACAGAGCATTGCTTCTGATCCCTTGATTTGGAAATCATAATTCCTTTGCATTTGACAATTGAGTTAGTCAGTTGTTTCTATAATCTGATCTCCTTGCATTCTTCTTCCTCTAGTTGAGTACCGATACTCGTATCAGATCCTTTGTGGACCATCAAGTCCTTTGTTGGATTGTTATCCGACAGTGTCCTTCACATTTGATCACTTTGTGAGTTCTTCCCCTGATACATAATGCCTTTGTTAAGTTGTATCCTCTGCTTGGCCAACCATGCTCTGCCTTCGAGCTTGAGTTAATTATTTCTAAAGATTCTGGTATATGATTCCAAGAAGCCCCTATGGGTTGAACATATGCCTTCACTAAACCGTGTGAACCCGAAAGTTTTCACGAATCATACTCTTCTGGTGCTTCGCCAGATAAAATTTCAACACTGCAACTTCATCGAACGTGAGAAGTGAATGAAAGGTTATGCATTGGAGAAGTGGGAGTCGACCTTGAACTTGTGTTCATGCCCATGGACACGATGTAGATCTTATCATTAAAGCTTCTCTTAAATTAATTATTCCTTTGGTATAAGTTCATCTTATATCAGGGATCTGGCCTTTTGCAATCGTGGTTTCGACCATGTTCTCTTTTAAATACCATTTCTCGTGCAAGTTTTAACACTTGTCTTCTGTAGAGCAATACCCCCGTCCAACCTCTACTTTGATATGTCATCGAGTATTACCCCCCCTGGTATCTCGAGATTATCTTGGAACTGCATAACTTCTTATGAGTTCTTCATCAAGTGCTACCTTCCCACTGATCCCAATTTTTCACGGGCTCTGAGTTATAGAACACTCAAAGACACCGATAACTGAACCGAGTCCGCTCTACGATTCAACAACTCTTCAGTAAGCTTCTATAAGTATGAGTTTGTTACCTGATCACGCCATTCCTAGCCTGTTTGGCTATATCATTGTCGTGACGATTCTAATGGTGCTACCTGGTCCTTATTCTCGGAGCACCAATTTTCGACGATGAACTAACCTTACGTCGAATTTCCTCGTCATACCCTTTCACCTTAAATAACAAGCTTGAGTTCGAGTTTGTGTCGTAACTATGGTTTCAATAACCTTTCGCTTCACCATTCATTTGACTTAATGTCATCGCCGATCGATTACATCTTGGAATCTCTCGACAAAGTGTGTCGAGATCATCATCAATCTTATGAGCCCTTCCAGGACATCAAATGAGTTCATGATAAGAAATACCATCCTTGCCCTTGATGATCTGCGTTATCATTAACCTTTATTGCCTTCCCACGAACACAAGCTTGTTCGTGTTTGGTGTTATACCTTGAGTTCCTTGCTATCCAACATTGTTCTTCTTTACCTTGGAATATTACCACCTTTTATGACAAGATGTCGTGGGAAATTTCACTACCTCTTGAGAACTCTTAATACAAGTGATACTTCTCACCATCACCATTCTTTCTTGGTCCCCGTGTTGATTCCAACAAGTGAACGGTGTTGTTTGGATTCTGCCCTTCTAGCAACCCTATTGCTTTGAAGTTAATGGTCGGCCGTTCGTTCTTAGACTATTGATTATTGAATCACCATTCTGACATTGGTCGTGCAACCCAACCCATATTTTGGGTGCACCTTTCAATAAATGTTTAATTGTGTATGTTTTCCTCGAGCATACCTCCTTATGTCATCTGATCTAAGAAATGTTATCTCCTTATTCACATAGTTGCGGAAATCCATCCTTTTGGAAATCTCGAGGAATTGACGCTGAGTCCATCAGCCACCTCCTCGTCCTCTTATTGGTTAAATGATGAACTCTTGTTTTGGAACTCGCTTCCATAGTTCATTTCCAAGGATCTTACATTATCATCTAGTCAATGTGTGTTACACCTTTTCTTCTCAGGTACCCTGAGTCTGAGGTATCCTAACACCGATCAGATCTGAATCCCAGTCAGATATGATGGTTGGAATATATTTCCAAGGGTAATAACAATGTTCTTTTATGACCCGGTAAGGTGATGTCTTGCCCAGTACACCTGGCCGGAGGACCTAGTGTTAATGTTTCCTTTTTAACAATGTTATCCATTCTTCCCTGAGGAAATTGTAAGACTTATTCTACAAGTTATTCCTGATGGATCCTTTGTGTTTCTAGAGTCTGATCTTCACCTGATGACCATGTCAATGCTATCTCGAAGCATGTCAATGGTACTCCGATTTTCAACAGGAACATTTGAAGCACGATGCTAAATTTTATTTATCATTTATCCTAACACCGTTGTATGGGTAATATCATGATATTCCTTCCCCCCTTACCTAAAAGGTTTTCTACTTTATATCCTGTCTTGGATATGATCCTCTGCTTGACTTGGGGAGGATATACCCCTGATATATGTGTTTAAACACATTTTCCTTTCCGTTGTTCTGATTACTTTGATAATCATATTATCCTTTCTATTGTTTGGTTTAACGTTTATTGTGATCTATATGATCTAAGCAGTAATAATTCACTGCTTATGTAAACACCTTGTTGTACCACTCTGTCAGTAAGACCCTGTTGCTACTGATGATGACATTTCAGTAACCACCGATGGACGAGAACTTTGCCTATTGGTCCGCCTCGTTCAACGAGCAGGAAAATGGATCTCTTCGTCCCTCGCCCTTAGTACCGATGTTGTCGTCGACATAACCGATAGACTACCCTCTGACATGCCTGGCTTCCATGATCGTACAAGATGTCAGCGGCCTTCATACTTTTAACCATATGGTGGGCCCATAACCCACAGTTACACAGGATCGAAACCTGACTCTCCTGTACACCCTGTTGTCAAAGTTATTCCTCGCGCTTGACTTCTTATGTAATTCACGGGCCACCTGCCAAGTGATCTATTCTGGTATCAGACACAATACGAATTCTCGTTGCTCTGAACCCCTTACACGCATTGTTTCAGGCAACGACAATTTTCTATCCGCTTGAAACTTCCTATGGTGCTTTCTTACTTTGCTCTCGATGTGTTTCATTTGTTCAATTCGAGAGTTACTTTCTACCACCTTCCCTGATGTTATCGACCAGGTAGTCAACCTTGTAGAGGTCTGCTCTCTCGGAATAACCATCCTTATTCTTTCGTAAGAACGATGGAGATCCTGAAGAAAGGACGACAATTTCATCATGATGCGATGAAGCAGAGAAATGAAGACGTCCATGTAAGGGATCGACCTCTTCGAGAAGAGCAACCGAGACCGAGAAGATCCGTTAGAATTTCACAACCACAAATTTCCCCCTTACACCACCTCTTAAATCTCGGGACGAGATTTCTTGTAGTGGAGGAGAATTGTGACGCCCGGGTAATTAAGCTACAGTGATCCTTTGCTAATGATGCCACGTCACCTCGTTTGTAGTTGCTAATCTCGAGTTAGTTCGAAACCGATTCAAATTCAAATTTAAAATATAGGAAAACGACAAAAGTTTTCAAATAATAAAACTAAAATGTTCTGGTTGTGCCAAATAATGCGTAGGTAATTATGGTGAAGAAACCACACTTGTATAAAATATGTAAATACTCAAAGTGAATAAAATAGTAGCAAAAACAATTAGTTAAATGATTATAAAATAATAAACAATTACAAATGATTTTATATTAGGTGCCAAGTTAATTGCGGTAGCGGCATAAGTATTAAAAATATTTTAGGTGCAACTTGGGTTTTTCATAAACACCGAAATTTAATTAAAACAGAAAAGAAGAAAAGAAATAAAATAAAGAAACAAACTAACAGAAAACTAAACTAAAACAAAAGAGACCCCCCTGGACCCCTTGGCCCAACTGGGCCATGGCCCAGCCGGCCGCCCCCTGGCCTATAGGCCACCCCACACCCCCCGAAACCCTAATCCCACCCCGTCGCCCCACTCGCCCCCCCCCCACTCGCTCTCCCCCTCCTCCCCG
>NC_041381.1:323190631-323208530 GCF_002162155.2 Triticum dicoccoides
GCACCCGCCGCCCCACGTCTCCGTCCTGCCGGCCTCGACCATGGCCTCGCCGGAGCCGGGTTCGGCCACCGCGCCCCTGCCCTTCCCTGTGCGCGTTCGTGCACAGGAGGGAGGTGGCCTGAGCCACTTACAGGTGGGGCCCTCCCCCTGTAAATCAGATAAAAGGATAAGAGTAGAGAAAAATGAAAATGGAAAATAAAAGGAAATAGTAAAGTGAATTAATTAATTAACCTTGCTTAATTTGACCTAATTAACTAGCTTAGGTGTTTAATCCTATTTTAATTAAATTGTGACAATGACATGTGGGTCTCACATGCACTATTCACACCATTGACCAGTCAACCATTGACTTGGTCAACTGGGTCTCCTGGCCCCACAGGTCATAGGCTGTGGCTGGCTTCTGTTGTGTACACATAGCTTTTTACTACTTAAATTGAATTAAAATAATTTATAAAATGAATTAAAACTTTAGAAATTAATATAAAATAATCCGTAATCCGGATGAAAATACTTTATACATGAAAGTTGCTCAGAACGACGAGACGAATCCGGATACGCAGTCCGTTCGTCCGCCACACCCCCCTAACCTATTGAACCCGCAACTTTCCCCCTCCGGCTCCTCTACCCGAAAACATGAAACACCGGGAATACTTTCCCGGATGATTCCCCCCTTAACCAGTACCACCTCATACCATGTTAGGGCACGCCTAGCATCGCTTCTTGACATGTCATGCATCGATATGCATCGGTTTACTTGGTATTCATTGTTTCTCCCCCCCTCTTCTCTCCGGTAGACTACAAGACCGACGCTGCTGCTGCCCAGTTCGACTACGGTGTTGACGACCCCTCTCTCTTGCCAGAGCAACCAGGCAAGCCCCCCCCTTTGATCACCAGATATCGCCTACTCTTCTCTATACTGCTTGCATTAGAGTAGTGTAGCCTGTTACTGCTTTCCGTTGATCCTATTCTGATGCATAGCCTGACATTGTTGCTACATCTGTTGATACCTTACCTGCAATCCTAAATGCTTAGTATAGGATGCTAGTTTATCATCATTAGCCCTACATTCTTGTCAGTCTGCCTTGCTATACTATTGGGCCGTGATCACTCGGGAGGTGATCACGGGTATATACTATACATACATACATACTATACAGATGGTGACTAAAGTCGGGTCAGCTCGAAGAGTACCCGCGAGTGATTCACGGATTGGGGGCTGAAAGGACCTTTGTCCCGACGGCCCTCTGTGTGGATCTTTGTGGCGGAGCGACAGGGCAGGTTGAGACCGCCTAGGAGAGAGGTGGGCCTGGCCCTGTTCGGCGTTCGCGGACACTTAACACGCTTAACGAGATCTTGGTATTTGATCTGAGTCTGGCTACGAGCCTTTACGCACTAACCATCTACATGGGAGTAGTTATGGGTATCCCGACGTCGTGGTATCAGCCGAAGCACTTCAGACGTCAGCGACGGAGCGGCGCGCGCCGAATTGGACTGGAACGCCACTAGGCTAGGTCTGCTTTCGGCCGCGTACGCAACGTGCAGGTGTGCTATGGGCGATGGGCCCAGACCCCTGTGCGCTTAGGTTTAGACCGGCGTGCTGGCCTCTCTGTTAAGCCTAGGTGGGGCTGCGACGTGTTGATCTTCCGAGGCCGGGCATGACCCAGGAAAGTGTGTCCGGCCAAATGGGATCGAGCGTGTTGGGCTATGTGGTGCACCCCTGCAGGGAAGTTAATCTATTCGAATAGCTGTGATCTTCGGTAACAGGACGACTTGGAGTTGTACCTTGACCTTATGACAACTAGAACCGAATACTTAATAAAACACACCCTTCCAAGTGCCAGATACAACCGGTGGTCGCTCTACCTCAGGGATATGAGGAGGGGATCGCCGGGTAGGATTATGCTATGAGATGCTATTTGGAGATGCTACTTGGAGATGCTACTTGGAGGACTTCAATCTACTCTCTTCTACTTGATGCAAGACGGTGGCTGCGAGAAGCGTAGTCTTCGACAGGATTAGTTATCCCCCTCTTATTCTGGCATTCTGCAGTTCAGTCCACTGATATGGCCTCCTTACACATATACCCATGCATATGTAGTGTAGTTCCTTGCTTGCGAGTACTTTGGATGAGTACTCACGGTTGCTTTCTCCCCCCTTTTTTTCCCCTTTCCTTTCTTTCTGGTTGTCGCAACCAGATGCTGGAGTCCAGGAGCCAGACGCCACCGTCGACGACGACCCCTACTACACCGGAGGTGCCTACTACTACGTGCTGCCCGCTGACGACGACCTGGAGTAGTTTAGGAGGATCCCAGGCAGGAGGCCCGCGCCTCTTTCGATCTGTATCGCAGTTTGTGCTAGCCTTCTTAAGGCAAACTTGTTTAACTTATATCTGTACTCAGATATTGTTGCTTCCGCTGACTCGTCTATGATCGAGCACTTGTATTCGAGCCCTCGAGGCCCCTGGCTTGTATTATGATGCTTGTATGACTTATTTATGTTTTAGAGTTGTGTTGTGATATCTTCCCGTGAGTCCCTGATCTTGATCGTACACATTTGCGTGCATGATTAGTGTACGATTAAATCGGGGGCGTCACAAATAAGTAAGAGTGTCGAACCCAACGAGGAGCAGAAGGAAATGATAAGCGGTTTTCAGTAAGGTTTTCTCTGCAAGCACTGAAATTGTAGGTGATAGATAGTTTTGTGATAAGATAAATAGTAACGAGTAACAAGTAAATAAAGTGCAGCAAGGTGGCCCAATCCTTTATGTAGCAAAGGATAAGCCTGGACAATTTCTAATAATGAGAAAGGAGCTCCCGAGGACACATGGGAATTATCGTCAAGCTAGTTTTCATCACGCTCATATGATTCGCGTTTGATACTTTGATAATTTGATATGTGGGTGGACCGATACTTGGGTACTGCCCTTACTTGGACAAGCATCCCACTTATGATTAACCCCTATTGCAAGCGTCCGCAACTACAAAATAAGTATTAAGGTAAACCTAACCACAACATTAAATATATGGATCCAAATCAGCCCCTAACGAAGCAACACAGAAACTAGGGTTTAAGCTTCGGTCACTCTAGCAACCCATCGTCTACTTATTACTTCCCTATGCCTTCCTCTAGGCCCAAATAATGGTAAAGTATCATGTAGTCGACGTTCACATAACACCACTAGAGGAAAAGACAACATACATCTCATCAAAATATCGAACGAATAACAAATTCACATGACTACTAATAGCAAGACACCACCCATGTCCTCAGGAACAAACGTAACTACTCACAAAGCATATTCATGTTCATAATCAGAGCAGTAATAATATGCATATAGGATCTGAACATATGATCTTCCACCAAGTAAACCAATTAGCATCAACTACAAGGAGTACTCAACACTACTAGCAACCCACAGGTACCAATTTGTGGTTTTGATACAAGATTGGATACAAGAGATGAACTAGGGTTTTGAGAGGAGATGGTGCTGGTGAAGATGTTGATGGAGATTGACCCCCTCCCGATGAGAGGATCGTTGGTGATGACGTTGGTGATGATTTCCCCCTTCCGGAGGGAAGTGCCCCGGTAGAACAGCTCCGCCAGAGCCCTAGATTGGTTCTGCCAAGGTTCCGCCTCGTGGCGGCGGAGTTTCGTCCCGTAAGCTTGCCCATGATTTTTCCAGGGTAAAAGCTCTCATATAGCAGAAGATGGACACCGGGGGCCCACCAGGGGGTCCAGGAGACAGGGGGCGCGCCCAGTAGGGGGCGCCCCCCCACCCTCCTAGACAGGGTGTGGGCCCCCTGGTGTATTTCTTTCGCCCAATAATTCTTATAAATTCCAAAAACATGTTTCATGGAGTTTCAGGATTTTTGGAGCAGTGCGGAATAGGTTTCCAATGTTTGCTCCTTTTCCAGCCAGAATTCCAGCTGCCGACATTCCCCCTCTTCATGGTAAACCTTGTAAAATAAGAGAGAATCGCCATAAGTATTGAGATATAATGTGTAATAACAGCCCATAATACAATAAATATTGATATAAAAGCATGATGCAAAATGAACGTATCAACGACGACCCGTTATGGTGGATGCCACGTGTCGATTACCCTTGAAGAAAGCACTTCTATGATGCGCCATTTATCGTCATGAAAGTGGACACTTCCGTGATGATAATTTTGGTATTGTCATGGAACACTTGTACGACAGCACATGTATGACTATCTTGATTCTTTCATAAAATCGTCATGGATGTACATACATGATAGAAAACATGACCTACTGTGACAAACACGTATCATCACGGAAGTGTTTTTTTAGTGCACCCTACCGCCAATGTGTTGGTCTAACCACTTGAGTAGGTTCATTGGTATTTGTAGGTGATAGGGCATATGAAGTAGGGCCTCCATTTTATACTTCCTAATGTGACCTTTTTGAATGTCAAGAACTTCACGGTCTTGTTGAAGCGCATGGTTGACAATCTAGTTAGGTAGGTGGGATTGCATAAGTTCCTAGGGTACACTCTAGCTACAAAAAAGAAAAAAATTCAACTGTTCAGAGGGTGAAGAATGAAGTGGACAATATATACATCAAATGCAAATAAAAAAGTGTCTAAACTGATTTCGATGACATCCGCATTTTCATAAAGAAACAAATTAAAAATTGTGGGTGTGAACCAGGATGAACGTACCCCCTTTTCATCTCGGAGACCTTGTGGGGGCGCTTTGTATGGTTCCTCGCCTTTTGGTTCTTTGACTTGGCCATCTCTGATACCTCTTCAGCTGCAAAATCAGGTTGTATACAAAAAAGTGAGCATCATCCGACTAACAACAACTAACACTGAACACTAACTAGAAAGCTTTCATACAGGAGACAACCCTCGAAAAATAATAATAAACATAACTAAACATGAATCATAGACCACAGAAACCAATTCAATAAGCTGCTCACAAAAGTGATCAAAAAAACTTCTGCGTAATTGAGGTGGAACAAGGGGGTAATTGGTATAACATCAGTAAGGTTAGGGGATAAATTTGACAACAAACCCTAGAGTACCAAGGGGAATTTGACCACAAACACCTAGGGGGTAAATTCCTTAAAAAGGTAACAAAAGGAACTAGAAACAGATGTGCATACTTGAGTGAATGATTCACACATAGTACTACAAAATCCTAAGGAGCAGATGGATTCACATGCAGCAAAAGCAGCACAAACCCTAGAGAGGATGAAAATTGACCACACGCACTATCGACCGAATGCACACACAACTAAGAGTACTACAAACGATAGGGAGCCGATGGATTCATACAAAGCAGCAGCACAAACCTAAAAGAGGACAAAAAATGACCACAAACCCTAGGGGCCAGATGGGCATCCATGACTACACAAGGCTGGATGCACGCATAACCAGTTCATCACACGAAGCAGTAGGACAAAACACGAAAAAAATAGATTAGGGTTCGAAGGGGACGAACTAGGGGAAGTCATCACGAAAGAATCGAAGGGAAACATGTGAAGGGAAGTAGTCGCCACTGTAGGAGGAAGTGGACCAGATTGATCCACTACCGAGTCGTTGGATTAGGTTCGTCGCCGCTGCAGGAAGAAGTTACCACTGCGGGGTTGGGAGAAGAAGCAAAGGAGAAACAAATAGACGAGGGGTTGGGGAGGCGAACGAACCAAATAGAAAACATGGGCCGAGCCCAGCTGACGCGTCTTCAGGCGTCGGCTCGCAGAAACAATAAAAACCGACGCCTATAGCACCAAATAGGAATCACCCGAAACGACATTGAATACACAATTTGTTAACCCATTTTTCAAAAAGCAATTTTCTTGAATACAATTTTTGTTCACTAGGTTCAAAAAATGTTCATCAAATTTTGAATTAGCGAACTTTGTTTGAAATTTATGTACATTTTTTGAATTCACGAACATATTTTCAGTGTGCGTACATTTTTTTTCAAAATTATGAACCTTTTTAAAATCACGAACATGCTATTATTTCTGGAATATTTTCCCCAAAATCATTTTTTCCTAAAATTTTGGAAAAAAATATATACTCCAAGTTGTTTTAAAGAAGAAAATACCAAAACAAAATAAAAATAAAAAATATGGAATAAATTAAGAAACTGGGGCACCCAACCACGCTTGTAGAGCAGCCCATGAAGGGCGAGCAGGAGGGGAGTGGGTGTGCGCTCGGATGTTTGCCAGCGCCCGACGCGCGATATTGGAGCTCCCGAAACAACGAGGGAACAACAGTGAACGAAAAATCACCCGAGTCCCGTACGTGGGCTGACCCAAGTGGACGCTTGCTTCAGCGAATCCATGACTATATTTGCCGCCAACGGATTGGGAAAACCCTATTTGCCGCTCTTTGAGGCAAATAGTCGGGGTTCCGCACAGGTATCGACCGAGCGCTCGGGGGGTGGGCCAGCCTGTTAGCGTTCCAACCATACCAGTTTTGGGAACCTTCTATGGATGTTCCCAGCCAATTTTTTCCGGTTTGGGAACCTTCTAGAAGGTTCCTGAACCGGTTTTCTTTTTATATTTATTTTTCGTTTTTACTTTTGATTAATCTTTCCTTTTTTCTTTTCTCTATCTTTTTTCTGTTTCTTTTTTTGTCTGTTTTTATCTTCTTTCTTCTTGCTCTTTTCTTTTTGAACTTTTTTCTATTTTAACCATTGTTTCAGAAATTTCAAATTATGTTTGAAAATGTTCATGCTTTTAAATTTTTGTTCAGAAATTTGGAAAAAGTTTAGAATTCCAAAAATTATTCTCTTATTTTCAAAAAATGTTCCAAATTTCAAAAGGTGTTTGTCCTTTTAAATTTTTGTTCACAAACTAAAAAATGTTCGGTTTAAGAAATATGTTTCCAGTTTCCAAATTTGTTCAAAAATTCAGAAGAAATTTATGTTTAAATTTTTTTTTTCACAAATAAAAAAATGTTCGGTTTAAGAAATATGTTTCCATTTTCCAAATTCGTTCACAAATTAAAAAAAATCGCATTTTAAATTTTTTTTCATGACTTAAAATTTTCTCCTGAATTTTAAAAAATGTTCCCATTTTCAAAAATTGTTCACAAAATCAAAAATTTTTCCCATTTTCAAAATTTGTTCGAAAATTCAGAAAACTTTCACATTTTTCAATTGTGTTCACTTAATCAGAAAAATGTGGAATTTTAGAAAATGTTTGCACTTTTTTTGTTTTGTCCGTATTTAAATTCAAAAATATTCCTATCTTATACTCACTCTATTCCATATTCTAGTGCGTACAAGATTCTGGGTCATAATCCGCAATGTAATGCGCATAAACGCTTTTAGTCCAAAATAGCTCTGCCTTGGATGTAGTGCGCTTCGCTGCATGCATGCTCATGCATGACAGTATGAGCAGAGAAGGGGCAATTTCAGTCCAAATAAATGTGCCACCTCATGTCTTCGTATAAGTGTTACTATAAAAGGCGCACTATAAAAGGGAATGGAGGGAGTACAATTTTTTCCAGAATTTAAAATTTTAAAATGTTTACACTTTTATAAAGTAAGAAAAATGTTCCCACTTTCAAAATTTGTTCACAAATTGTTAAAATGTTCATGTTTTCAAAATTTGTTCACAAATTCAAATTTTGTTCACAAAGAAAGTCGAACATTTTTTGCAAATTTCAAAAAAATCATGTTGTCGAACAATTTTCAAAAATGTTCCCGCTTTCAAATTTTGTTCACAAAGAAAGTCGAACATATTTCGCAAATTCAAAAAATGTTCAGAAATACAAAAAATGTTCCAACTGTCCAAATTTGTTTACAAATTCAAAAAAAATTGTGCTTTGGAAAGAAAATCATAATTTGGCAAAATGTTCCTGTTTTAAACTTGTGTTCCTGTTTTTCAGAAAATGTTTGCGCCTTTTTATAAATTCTTCATAATTTCAAGAAATGTTCTAAATTTCATAAAATGTCGGTGTTTTAATTTTTTTATACAATTTTGGATTTCAAAATATATCTACCTTCTCCAGAAAGAAAATCACGTTCAAATTTTCAAAAAAAGTTACTGTTGTTGCCGCTTATAGTTCACATATAATAGGTTACGTTTTCAGATGTAGACACTAAGGAGTCACAGTGGCTAGCTAGCTTGTTCACCTACAGGAGGTACTTGGTTCGATCCCTCGGCTAGACTTTATTTTTGGGAATTTTGCGAATGGTCAAGTTTTTGCCGTTGTCCTGTTTCTTCAAGTGTTGTGATGGACAGCTAGCACGGGCACCAGCCTGGCGCAGCGGCTGGCACAGTGCATGCATGACTACGTTGTCGGCGGTTCGAATCCTCAGATGTCGCTCTTTGTTTTTCGCATTTTTCACCTCGCGAACGAGAAATGGGCCGGCCCAGGTGAACCGCCCTTATGCGAAACCTCAACTCTTTGACGCAAAGAGCTCTCGACAGATTGGGTAGCTCCTATTTGGTGCGCGGGTCGCGCGCTAGCTACATAGTGCGCACCCCTGAGCTCCCGATCATTTGTATAGGCCAGCCCATTAAGTAGTTTATTCCCCACCGGTTTTGGGAAGTTTTTTTAATGTTTTCTCTGCCCTTTTTTATCTTTATCTTCTATTTTTTTTCTCTTTTCCTTTTTATTTATTTTCTTTTTTCCTTTCGGTTCTATTTTTTTCTTTATTTTATATTTTCCTTTTTATCATCTATTTTTTTCATTACTTTTTTTTTGCGATTTTTCGTTTCAAATCCATGAATATTGTTTTTTTCATAAAACTCAAAAAATGTTCAACCATGTAAAAAATGTTCAAGAATGCAAATAATGTTCATCGGACTCAATTTTTGGTTCATCGGATTTAAAAAAGGTTCATCACAATTCAAATTTGCTCATCGAACTAAGCATATGTTCATCAAATTATTATTTTTCACTGTTTTTAGAAAGTTTTCATCAAACTCAAAAAGTGTCCATTGAATTAAAAATGTGTTCGTCATTTTCAAAAAAGTTCTTGAATACTTGTTCATCAAATTTCAAAAATGTTAATTGAATACGACAAATTGTACATAAGTATTAAAAAATGCTCATAAAAATTATTCGCCAAAATAAAAAAAATGTTTGCTAAAATTAGAAAAATGTTCATTCTTATATAAATCGTGAACATTTTTTGAATTCAAGAACTGTTTTTAATAATTCTCTGTTTAAAGAAAATCAGAACTTGTTGTGATCCCGAATTATTTTAACATAGAATAAAAAACAGAAGTAAAAAAACAAAGAAAAAACGAAAACGACGCGAGGGTGCCTCACGCGCCAAATAGGGGGCTCCCGGCGGATTGTCTCTGTTGCCGACAGTTAAGACGCACCGAGACTTTGGCCCATGAAACGGCCCGGCACCGCCATCTGCCCTTCAGAAAGGAACTCCCAACCCTACCCCTTCGCAGGCCGCCGCAACCAACAGCGGTTCTTCATCCGCCACCCGGCATTCTTCCCCTCTCCCCTGAATCATCCTCTCGAGACGAACCCTAGATCCGTTCTGACCTTCCGTCTGCTTCCTGTTCCGTACGACATGGCAGCTCGTCGGCGTCTTCATCCGCCACCCGGTGCGGAGCTCTCCCGCTCTCACCCTCGCTGGGTGATGCTAGATCGCTTCGTCCACTACAAGGCGTACGCGGGTGAGGCTGTTGCGGAGGAGGTAATGGACGGCACGCAATCGGCGATCTCCTCTACCTGCACCAACATAAGCATCGCCGTCTCTCTCAGGGTTGCTGAACCGCCCGCTGTGTCCCGTCTCTACCTCCACTGGCCCGAGCGATTCATGACGGCGTCGTTGAGCCAGGTGAGTCAGCCGTTCATCATCGCGGCTCACGGCCGCTCCATACTTTTCCAGGCGCAGGCCCCCTTCGTTGGAGATAGCTGTCCGGCATTCTACTATTACCCCATGGACTATTTCCTCTACACAGCCTCTGACTCAGAGAAGTCTCCTTGTCTCATGCGACTCCCGCCTTGCTTCGATGGTGGGGACAAGAACCCGGACGTGGATTTGTACTTCCACCCGTACCGTCTCCAGCAGCTGCGATCTATGTGGCGTGATGACATTGGCCTCCTTTGCCGTGGCAAGGGGGAGTTCGTGGTGGCGCAGCTCACATTTGGCGGCCAGCTCTGCGTGCTACACCATAAACCTGGGGAGGAGCAGGGCGACATGAATTGGAGCGTCGAAAATATGCCCTTACCTGACGGCGATGACATCCCAAACCTGCTGTGTGGTTCGTGGCAAACGGACGCCGTCGTCCCCTATGGTGATTGTTACCTGTGCTGGGCGGATTGCTACCTGGGCTTGCTTTTTGTCGGTGTCATTGACAAGCGGACGAAGCCCCCGTGCTACGTCCCCTTACCTGATGGTCTGGATTCCAATCGTCTGTGCGTTGACCCAGGGTATCCTGACCCGGCCCGTCGTGTCTGTGTCTCTGAGTCCAGCATGATTAACCTCATATGTGTTGGTGATTATGCTGGCTGCAGTGTGTGTGCCAGTTCTTATTCTGCTTTCACTATCACAGTATGGACTTTGACCAACTTAAGGGAAAAGAAATGGATGAAATGTTTCACCATGGAAGACAGCAAGTTCTGGGCTGCTCTTGATTTTGACAAGCGTCTTCCGCATGTGCTACCAGAGTTCCCTACCATCAGCTTGGTTAAGCCTGATGTTGTTTACTTCCGGTTGAATGGTGGTAATAAACTTTTCTGGCTGATTGAGATTGACATGAAGAAGGAAGTGCTGGGGTCAACCAGTCTCTACATCTTTGAAGAAGAAGAAGAAGAGAAATGCTCCATTGACATGGCCCACTGGAGATCATTTCCTGGCTACTCCTTTGTTCCCAGCCCGTTCACCCGATACTTGGACCAGCATGCCATCAGAAGGTAACATTGCCTCATGTTCATCTCTGCCAGTATTTACTCTTGGCCTCACCATTAATGTGAAATGTTACCACTTGGTAGTATTAGCTAGGAAAGTATTACTTGTTATTGTTATTTGTGTTCTTGTAGATTTTGAAATTCAACAAAGTAAGGTGCTTTGTGGCTTGGCAAATTAGCACATCAAATTAAGATAACAAAAATCTAAAACTCAGTGCCTAATCAATCCTGTGAACTGTGGTTTATACTATGCAAAAATATAGCAAGACACTCTCTAAACGGGCTGGTCAGTTCTGCAAATGATGAGTTCTAATTCAAATAGTAATCTGCGATTATACTTTTGACATCTGTTGTAGACCCGTGATTTGTCTGTTTTACTGGCATCCAGTTGGGTGTTAAACATGTACAATTTGCCATGTGCTCTCAAATTGTCACTGGATTTGGTAAGCACGATCTATGTAGTTTGCTCGGCTAATAAAAGGAAGTCATGCCGTTGAACTATATTCGTTATGACTTTGGAGGCAAAAAAGTACTGTCAAGTTTTATACTCCCTCCATTTCTCAATATAGGGTGTATAGTTTTTGGCACGGAAATTAAAGAACGCACGTGGAGGGAAAAATTCACAAGTTTTGGGCGATGTTACACCTGACTAATTGGCATGAGAAAATAGAGGAGATTGCCTAATATAAGGAAATGTAATCAAATCCCTGAAAAAATTATCCAAACAAGTGTTGCAACGCAATACACCTTATATTTCGGGTTTTTTCTCAAAAATCTATACACCTTATATCAAGGAACGGAGGGAGTACTTATCTATTTTTGGTTCCTTCCGGATCTATCAGAGCAGCTAGAATATGATAATTTATAGTATCATGTTTGTGTTCACACTATCACATGAGTGAGGACAAATGTTGAATACTACTGCATGTTGTTTACACTACATGAATAACAATTCTACGTATGCTAAATAGCATTAATCATCCTCTGGATGCATTACGGGGCTGTTTGGTTTGAGCCAATGCTGGCCTTGCCAACCGTTGGCTTGCCAAATAATCGGCGATCGTTTTGGCTGCCCACTGATTGCCAAAAGGTTGGCAGGAAAATGAACTAGCATACTGTGAAGGGCTTGGGCGCACCAAAATTTTGGCATCCATCCAAATGAGTACCAGGGGCTGGGTCAACGCCAATTTTTTGGTGGGGCGCATGATGGCATCAATCGAAACAGCCCCTACAAATTGACAACACCGTTAATGTTGCACTCAAGAGCCAATCAGCCTATCAACATGTTCGTATCACTAGCTCCACAAATGAGCTATGTTGAGTTGAATCAACTTTTATTGTAGTCAATCAAAGCTGATAGATAGTATGTTGTAGGTTCTGAACTGGTCATGCAGACGTTAGTTCCCAAATCTATGGCGCTCATGCTTTAAAGACTATTTTGCAAAGTTAATGAAATCATGGTTATAATTATTGATGTGGCTTGGTCAACCTGTGCTATTTGTTCAGACAGCTTGCTGTAGCGTCTGGCCTAGGGTTGTATATTGGTGCTTGCCACCTACCTGAATGATTTTGTTTCTGTAACGAGCTGCATTGGTTTTCTCGCGGTCTAACTTTGATTCGTCTGCTGCAGTCTGGAACACAGCGAGAAGTTACAGAATATAAGACTTGAGCAAGCTAAAGAAAAGAGATTTGTTGAAGAGTGAAGAGCTTATGCTAGGAATTGTTCAGCAGATATAAGAAACCAGGAATACTTTTTAGTATTGGTTTGTCTTGTCTTAATTTTTTATTCTGGGTGCATTGGAAAAGCTTACCTTTCCGGTGTACTTTGGACCAATTGATGTATTTTGTATAACAGGATTTCCTCTTTATAACTAGTAACCAGGTTTACATCCTTAATCAACAGAGGAAGTAGCTCACTAGGAGCATCTTCCATCCACTCGTTACAAAAAGGTGATCTAGCTATTTTGGCTAATTCGTTTGCAACAACATTAGCTTCCCTGGGACAGAGTTGAAAGGAGTATAAATAAATAAAGTAAAGCTAATAATAAAGCATGGACTGCTTGCGGTCGTCCGCTACGTAATTTTGCAGAAATCCCCCTATACACTAGTAATTAAGCTGTGGTATAGTTTTAAGTGATAACCACGTTTCGTTTTGCAGAAACCCCCGTAGTTTTTGACAACTAACCCGCACTACTGTTTTAAGTGACTCAGAGAAAACATTTCACGTTTTGCAGAGAGCCCTTTGCTGTTTCCTAAGTTCAACCCGCAATCCATATCATATGTTTTTAAGAATAGTCATATCTTTTAAGCAGTAGCTCCAATTTTAATGGGTTATATATAAAATTTGATCAAAAAATATGTAGAATCTGAATATTATGTTATTTTACCTGTTAAACGTTTTTAAAATGTTGTTTTGGATGGAACCTTAATAAATAGTGCATGATCCATCTTTATTTCGTATCATTGCAGATCCAGATAGAAAATGAACAACTCAGCAAAACCAAATTAGAGACGAAAGAAACCATCTATAACCATACAGGCACGCGCCGGCAAAACCTCACAGGAAAAAAGAAAGCAAATTTCTGATCTTGTGCCGAGAAAGAGAGATGCATTGTGTTTGTGTGGGCATTGATGTCATGTTCAAGTAAAGAACGTGGACCTATTGAGGTCTTGAGTCATGATTCTTGGATTAGGGACGAGTGTTATTTTTTTCCTCCGTTGCAACACACGGTCTTTTTTGCTAGCAATACTAAAAGCAGGAAGCTTTCTTAGTTCTCCATATCCGTTAATTTTGTCTTAACCATAAAATTGGCGGTCGAGATTTTAAAAAGGGAATCGATCCGGAAAAGAAATACAGACACTTGCCGAATCGACGTGGACTATTTAAAAAGGGATCGAGCCAATCTATCTAGGAAATCTATGAAAAAAAATCAATCTAGGCAAATAAATACAGACAACTGCCGAATCGGTGTGGACTCTTTCTGCTCTCGCATCCGTCTTTCCCCACCCAACCCCCATATTATTTGTTCATCGGCCGCTTGCGCAACGTAGCTCCTCCTCGTCCCGTGAGTAAAAAGAATTTGAGCCCTGTACCGTATCAATTCTGCGGTGGAGCGAAAGCATAAGACAAATGAAGAGTTCAAATGATTCACTCATTCCATTGCAACGTGGAAGACCCACTTATATACATGATGAAGCACTATAAGAATCAGACACTTTGCCGTTAGCCTAACGGCACAGGCATGCCAGGAGGACGGCAAAGGGCTTTGCCGTCAGCCAACAGACGACAACAAGTTCGGCTGAATAGGCTACGACAAAGGCCTCTTTGCCGTCTGCTGGCGGACGGCAAATATGCAAAGGCCTTTGCCGTCTGCTGGCAGACGACAAAGAGCCTGGACGACACATGTGGCAGTTCAGGTCCGTTAAATGGTTAACGACGTGCTTTGCCGTTAGCTGGCAGATGGCAAAGGCCTTTGCATCTTTGCCGTCAGCCAACAGACGACAAAGATGCAAAGGCCTTTGCCGCCGGCTGGCTGACGGCAAATCTGCCAAATAGGCCAGCCCAATACACCACAGGTTGGACAGGTAGCTGCCACGTGGCAGCTTTGCCGTCTGCTAGCTGACGGCAAAGACCTTTGTCATCTGCCAGCAGACGACAAAGTGGCTATATAGCCCTTGTTTTTTTTTCTGTTTTTTCTTAAATTCATTCAATTTGATAGAATTTCACACACACACACACACACACACACACACACACACACACACACATTTTAAAATAATTTCAACAAGCATACTAACAAATAAGTTTCCAAAAACATATACAAGTTTCCAACAACATGTACATATACAAGTTTCCAACAACATTTCCATACATACATGTCCAACAAGTTTCCAGCAAGTTTCCATAAACAAAAAGGAAGCACAAGTAGAGGAGTACACTCCATCAATGCAAGCTTCCTCATCTCAAGCAAATCTGCAAATTAGGAAAGATGAAAGTTAGAAGAAGAAGAAGACTAGCTAGAAGAAAAAGAACAAAAATAAGAAGAATAAGAAAAGAAGAAGAAGAAGAATTTATCTTCTCTATCTTTTTTCTCCTCTCCTCTTCTTTATCTTCTTCTTCTTCTAACTTAGGTAGGTAAAAATGCCATTTTTAGCTAAAGTAGGTAAAAATGCTAAGTGTGTAGGTCATTTTAGAGATAAGCTAGGTAAATAGGTCATTTTGGAGCTAACCTAGGTAGTTATGTTATTTTTTAGCTAACTAAGCATATTTATTCATTTTGAAGGAAAAAATGATAAGTGTAGGTCATTTTAGAGCTATCCTAGTTAAAATCGGTCATTTTGGAGCTAGGTAAGGTTATTATGTCATTTTGGAGGAAAATAAACTAATTATATGATAGTTTGGAGCTAAGTGAGCTAATTATGACATAAATGAACTAGCTAAGCTAATTATAGATCATTATTGAGCTATCCTAGGTAGTTATGCCATCTTTTACCTAAGTGCCAGACGGAGGTGAAGGACCGGTCGGGTTTGCGCCAGTGCCAGACGGAGAAGGACCGGTCGGGGTTGCGCCACCGCGAGACGGAGAAGGATCGGTCGATGCTTGTCGGGAGACGTGCTGCACCAAAGATCATTTGCAATGTCTAGTTAGCATGATGCAACTAAAATGTGAATACTAGTAACTAATGACCATTCAAATGAAACTCACCGTGTCTGCTGTACCAATCTGGGCCATCGGCGGTGGGGTCTGGCCGGTTTTCCTGCACACAAACACATTTTGTTTTCATGAGTCAGTCATATTAGTTAGTAATGAAACGAACATTACGTGCATGATTTGGCTAATATGCGGGAGAAACTTACCATGAGGATCTTGTATAGGGCCCGGTGGCCCGCGTCATTCCGGTTCCTCTCCGCCTCCAACAGACCAGCCGTCCTCTCCTCCAACTGCTTCTCCCTCTACGCTGCCTGCCTGTTTGCCTCTGCCAGAAGCTCCTGGGCCCTAGCCTCAACGACGAGCTCCATTGGCCGTGGTCGATGCCTCCTATAAGGAAGAGACCTCGTCTGGCGCTTCTTGATCTCCGGGAGACTTCTAGGACAATGTATCAGTCCATCCCCAATGGCTACCGAGCCATGTTTCCTCCCGTCACCACATAGCATCACGAGCTCAAGATCAAAAGGACTCTGGCTCGGGTTGAAGTCCTCCCCTTCCATATTCTTCCCAAAGTATCTATACATCACGAGCTTGTTGTGGGAGGAGATGTTGGTGAAGCTCTCTGCATGATCGAGGTCATCCTCCGAGAATGCCTTGGCCTTCTTGAACGGGGCACTATGGGCCATGGCATAGAGGTCATATAGCGGTGGCACCTCCTTCTTGTTGTGTCGCGCCTAAAAGAGAGGAACATGGTAAATTAGTAATTAAAGGGCTGAAGCTAGCATGAAGAATGAAATTGCATGAATCGTTAAGGGCTCGAACCACATACCCAGTGATCCCCATACTCAAATAGGTTGGATCTCCCTTGATGGTGTGGCACACCTTCTATTTGGGCACGCATATCCCTGGCCTTGTTGTGGATGGCTAGCCATTGGGAAGAGCACCACTCATCCACCAACCTCTCCCAATAGTCCATCCTATCTGCACACCATCTCGGGGGCACCTAAGTTAGACAAAGAGAAATTTTAGCGCTACGCCTACGAATCAAATCAAGGAAACTAAGTACAAGGCCTTAAGAATAGGTAATTACCTTCATGTACTTCTCCTTACTCAGATACTTGCCACGACACTTCTTCTTCTCCCTCCTGATGTTAGTCGAGGCGTAGTAGTCTCGAACAGCCTGCACCCGAGCCTTGTGCCGTAAGTTCTGAAGTCGCTTGCACTCGGCTTCGAGAACCATAACCGCATCCGCCTCGTGTTCCACAAGATACCTGTAGAAGGTATGCAATCAAACAAGACAACACTGATTAGTACAATCACTAGGTACTGCTGATTTTTAATTATGTAAAGGAGAAATTACCCAAAACCGCCGTCTCACAATGTCGGCCACCGTCTCGCACACGACACCGTCGACCATCTCCCCCGGCGGGGCCGGGGCAGCCTCATACAGCTCCCAGGTCAGTATTAGCTGTGGAACCTCACCCTCACCGAGCAACCTGACCCACCCCGGGAAGTGGTGCCGGCAAAGCACACCAAGGAGCTGGTTGGGCGTGCGGACACCATCTGCGTGTATCCAACCCCTGCAGTATGACAAGGCCAACACATTAGATATTAATTTGAAGAAACATGAAGGCAAAAGGTTAAAAAGAGTAAATGCAGTTCTCCCTGTTAGGCTCAATCAACCACATGTGGTCGCGGGTCGCCGACACGGACGGGAGCTTTGTACCACCATGCTGGTAGACCTTCTTGCCCTCCTCAACCAGCTCACCTCACTGTAGCTATCATCAGAAAAGGTCTCCTCGACACCATCAGCATGGACGCTAGTCTCTGGAGTCACATGGGACAAAGACTCTAGAACCCGAGTCTCCTGGGTGGAAGACTCTGGGATCCGAGTCTCGTCGGATGTAGGCTCGGTGATCGGAGGCTCGTCGACCCAAGGCTCGTGGACCGGAGTCCGAGACGGGTCCAAGTCAAACGGGTCCACCTAAGACGGAGCACTCCGGTAGTCCGGAGAATCAGCGGGGGGTGGCGCCCAGGAAGGCACATTAGCCTTCCTACCTCTCCCGCCACGTCCACCTCTACCTGCACCCCTCTTCATCTTCCCCCGACCTCTCCCGACCGAAGAAGAAGGGCCCGCCGAAGGTGCTACGGGTGTATGCATGTTGTCTACCAGCGCTCCCCGAAGGTGCTGGGGTGGAATAACAAGACCCCTCCCAGCATGTGCCGAGGAAGGAGGCTCGGAGCGCTCTCAACCCGCGCCCACCATCTATCAACACCTGCAATGACAAAGAGTAAACAAAATTAGTACACCATAAACATAATAAAAATTTAAGTGTGTATCATCATCATGAACATAATAAAAAATTGAATACCTAATACATAAACTA
>NC_041381.1:323209615-323218466 GCF_002162155.2 Triticum dicoccoides
GGTGTCAGGGTGTCGGTGGTGTCGGGGTCGGGGTGTCGTGTCGGGGTGTCGAGGCGGTCTCGGAGTGTCGTGTCGGGGGTCGGGTTGTCGGTGGTGTCGGGGACCAGCGATCTTCTTCTTCTTGTTCTCCTCTTCCTCCTCCTCCTCCTCCTCTTCTTCTTTTCTTCTCCTCCCCTTTTTCTTATTTTCCTCCCCCTCCTCTTCTTCTTCTTATTCTTCTTTTCTTCTCTTAGTAAATTTTTTCAAGAACTAACCTACAAACTAACCTACCTAACCTAGAACTAACCTAACTAACCTAGAAAATCAAACTAACCTAGAAAATCAAACTAACCTAACTAACAACAGTGGCGGATCCAAAAATCCAACATTGGGTGTTCAAATGTTTTTTGCACCCTAATAGTCAAGCCAATTGGTTACAAATTTCACAATAGCAACAATATCTCAAAAGATTAAAAATATTACAAAATAGAGGGAGAATACTACAACATGATAACATCATCGTTCACTTGCAAAAAAACTCCCTCCTAATAAATGTAATCAAGTTATATATGCATCAAATCTTGCTCTGTGAAATCCATAGAAAAAAGATGTGCAAGCTTAACCAGGTGTCATCTATAACTTACAATTCAAAGATAAATCAAGAGATGCTCTACTGCACATTCAACAGATGAAATTAAGCAGATCCTCACTCAGTGTCATTTACAACTATTTCTCTCGTAATGTGAAAAGCAGCTACACATTCAGTTCAGTCAGATGCTATGCCGCGTAGATCTTGTCAGATCTAGGCATCGACACTCGGATCAGTACACCATATTCAGCAAGTCTTGGTTAGCACTAGGACGAAGTGCATAATACAATCATTCTACCCAGTGGGGCTGTATCAAATCTAAAAATGCACGTGGATCCTGATCTGGTAGCAATCAACAGAACTCATCAGTGTTCAATACTAGGTTTCAACAGAAACTTGTTTAAATATTTGATTGTTTGACCAGGTTTCCTGAGCAGGAATGAAGTTGGACACTAGGCTAGATCTAGTTAAGTATATAACAGTCTTCTAATACTAGCATCACCAAGAGATTTATATACTGGCATAAACTTATCAAGAAAAAAGTAACAGTGGCAGTGCAGGGGAAGTAATGGTGGTCGAACCTGGTGAAGACGGCGACGAGCTCGTTGGGGTGCGCGGAGAGGGAGTCACCAATGCGCTCGTTGGGGCGACTAGCTCGTTGGGGTGCGTGGAGGCGGCTCAGCACGCGGTCGCCGACAGCTTCCCCTGGTTGTCGAGGCGGCGGGGCGCCGGGCTGGCGGGGGCGGCGAGGGCATCGAGGCAGCGGGGCAGCGAGGGCGTCAGGGCGGTGGAGTGAGAGACTGCGGGGTGGCGGGGGCGGCGAGGGCATCGCGGCTGTGGTTGCAGGGGCCGCGGGGGCACAACGGACCGCGGGATGGCAGGTGGTGGACCGGTGCGGCGGGACGGCAGAGGGGATCAGGGGTGGCGAGGGCGGTGGTGGTCGGGGGCGGCGGCGACTGTTGGGGTCGGGGTCGGGTGGAGTGAGAGAGAAAGAGAGATGAAGAGAGTTGGAGGTGTGGGGTGGGCCGTACGTAGCCGTTAGCTGCCGTTCTCTTTGCTGTCTACTAGCGGACGGCAAAGAATCTTTGTCGTCTGCTAGCAGAAGGCAAAGAAAGTGGCCGTTAGGTGGTACTCATTAGTGGGCGCCGTCAGCTCTTTCTTTGCCATCAGTTTTCTATAAGCTAATGGCAAAGACCCTGGCTGACGGCAAAGATCCCGATTCCAGTAGTGAGGGGGTGTGTTGGGGAGACACCTTCCCCCCAACAGACACCTCCTAGGAGGCATCCCTCCCATATAATTGATCACATGCTTTATTTCTCAACACCCCCCGCTTGATCAATTCGCCATCTGTATATTGCAAACTGAAAACTCCTCCAATAACCATGTGGAAAAAAATGAGGAGAAACCTTATGATAATATGCAATCAAAAACTCCTTTAAAACCAAGTGGAAAAAGTATAAGGAGAAACCAATATGGCATATATCTGCACTTGTATTTATATTGTCTCGTTAAAAACCTTATATGAGAAACATCATGGAAAACTCATAAAGAGAAAAGGAGTACAATATGAATGATCTGAAGATCACCAACATGTTATAACTTGGGATTTTTTCTCCCCTTGAACTTTGCAAACATCAATGTTATCTCATACCAATTACACAAACCTGATTCTGGAATATAACGTTGGTATAGACATTGCGAATATCACAATAATTTGTTTGCATATTATACTCCTACATTTCCCTCAAAAAAATTTAGCGAGGATAAATATAACCTGTAAGCAATACAAGTGACATTATCTTGGTAGATAATGATAGTCAATTTCAATGAATCTCCACATGATTTTACATGTAGGCAGTCACTCTGCGAAGCCATACACATCTTGTAATGCTTCAAATATAATAATTACAGCAGAATGATCTCTGGAAGGACCCATTTGAAGTCTATCCTGAAGGCTCCCCTCAGAATACTCTTCCAGTAAATCCAATCTTTGATATGACACTGTTGGGGCTAGGTCATTAGCCACTATCACGATATCACACCATGGTGCCATCTTGATTTTCCAGATCAAATTAATCAAGACCTTTTGTGTCTTGGACATATCTGAGGATATACCTTATATCAACCATTATACCTTTATTGGGGATTGCACTCTCAATATATTTCCAACAAATATAATGTCAGGCCTGGCATATTTTGCAAGATATATGAGTGCTCTAATGGTATTGGGATATGGAACTTCAGGTCCACTATCACTTCACCATCTCTTATCGGTCTAAATGGGCTTATATCCCATGTCAGGTACAATATAACCATATGTGTCTTTGATATATCCAATATTTCTAGATATATGAAGACTGATATACATTTATTCCTGAGGGAATATGCTCAACTATAAACTTAGCATGATTTGGTTTGACCCAAATATCCGTCTTAAAATGATTGTGCGTATCTCATATGTTTGGTATAGACATTGATGATAAGATCATCCACATCACTAAGATGATGTAAATCCAATTCAGGATATCTTCATGAATACACATCAACAATCATTAATATTAGAGTAATCCTTATCAAGGAGTAGCTCACTTTGTCTATTGTACCACACAACTCTCCGACCTCTTCTGAGTCACAGAATGACTTCTCAAGCTTCACACAAACATGTTGCGATTTATCATTGGATTCAGAATATTAAGCCCTTTCGATGACTTCAATATGTATATCTGAACTAAATGATCTATGTGAGTATGTAGCTACTGCATACATCAGCCACATGTATTTATACTGCCAATTAGTATCAAAACATAATTCCGCTCATACCGAGAAGGTATGCTGCATCATAACCGATGTTGGGTTTCTGTGAAAACCCTTGTGCTACAAGCCTCGCTTTCTCACCACCTCATATATTTTTGTTTTCAAATGAAAAAACATTTCTCTTCTCTATGAAATATACTTATGAGGAGCAGGTTTTACTATTGTAAACACCTCTCTTTTTATGAGCGAGTGCTAATCTTCCTAAAATGCTTCCTTTCATTTGAACCAATATAAGTGTAAACAACACTCTCCATGGATTTTGGTTCAGGGCCAAAAAGGATTTCAATAATTCTCAAGAAGAATTTTATGTCGATATATGTAGACTTTTCATATGTGATTCTCATGAATCAACATCATTTGTGGAATTCTCGTTACGCCACTTAACTCTTGTGATTTCCCATAGCAACGGAGTCAAGGTGTTTCGATGTCCCATCACCAAAAAATGTGTGGACGTATGTGTTGGGCTCTGGATGACGCGCACCCATCTTGTGTCATTAAACCTAGGTTGAATCACATTTACTAATGGAGGAGACCATTTCCTCTATTTATGCGGAAACATATGAGAACTTAATCTCATGTGACCAGAATTCTCCCCCTCTTGTTCCCATCTAGGGATACGAGTGGTTATTAGGTACCTCCACTCATTCTAGTACTAGACTTCATAGAAACCTTTGTCATCAGTAAATATATATGGTAGATTATTTGCAATATTTTGCAAATTTCACATAATCTGAACCTCTAGTTTAGATTCTTAAGTACATGGAATGTCTACGACACTTCTTATGCATCCCCTGGCATTCTATGTGGTACATTTCTCCCCTTAATGCTAGAAAATGTCCTTATTGCAAAAGCAATCAGTGCACGGGCTGCAAATAACTCCCTCACTAGGGTTAAGGTATGTGACGGATTAACAATCATACAACAATTATTACTCACATAGATCCCAAATATATGTGAATGCCCTTGATGTACACTAGGGTGGTGATATTGGTATGCAACCGAATTACCCCAGATGGGAAATACTTCACTGATTTCCACGTACAAACTGCAAGGGTATGCAGTATATGTGTTTGATCTCATTTAGACTAAATGTGTGGCGTGTGAGACCGCATGTTACAACTAATAAAAGTTTGGCTCATCACAATTCTGCAATGGTGGTGCAATTTTGACTCTCTTTGGGAAGAGATCTAGTCACACCATTTTGTTTATGTGCACAATGTACTGAATATGACGATTGAATGCTCACAGATAAAATATAATGGCATTTCCATTCCAATGGAATTATCCCATGTGTAGGATAATTTTCTCTAAATTCGTCAATTTGAGCAATTGTTTCAGTAAACACATGGTTTTGTGTGGATGATACACACCTAAGACCATCTTCTAGATGCGTCTATAAATACCATGAAGTGCCGACATAACCCAGACAATGGTTGAGCAATCGACATATATTCTTGAATGTGAAACCGACTCATTTCAAATTTTAAGGTGAGAGTGCCTTAAAACTAATTCCCCTCATGACATGTGTAGTGCACATAAAATCTAAAGATT
The DNA here is from genome assembly GCF_002162155.2 of Triticum dicoccoides. Taxonomy (NCBI): domain Eukaryota; kingdom Viridiplantae; phylum Streptophyta; class Magnoliopsida; order Poales; family Poaceae; genus Triticum; species Triticum dicoccoides. The sequence goes on from NC_041381.1 coordinate 323,214,549, forward strand.
GTTGGGAATATTGCAACTTTCTTGGGGCCAACAGAATTATCAATAATTTTTCTAATCGTCATCATACCATACTTAAAGGAGGAAAACTTATTATGTACAGAACAATATTGAGTATGAATTGATTCATACACTCAGTTTCTCACAACTATCATGTACCATAGACAAGATGTTGCAAATTATACTACATGTAGTAGTACAATAATAGGCTAATGATATCTCAGGATAACTAGGAGAGTACATGAGATATCCAAAATATCTTCTAAATATCATTCTGCAAGCATATCATCAATATAGAGGAGTTCATTCTCCTTTTGTTGTTCCAGAATTATTTCTGGTTGTCCATTTGAAGTATAACTTCAAACTTATCCTATTTAACTCATTTACCTTTATCAATGAGTTGGTGGTTTGAGTCAACCTAATACTAGATAGTTTGGTAATCATTGGTACAGTATTTTGTGCAACCACCCTTTGACAAACTTGATAGTTGTCCTCATGGTCATCTATTTAAATGATCCATTCTTTTGAGAGATATACACTCCATTTCTGCTTGTCTTTTTTTTTCCTTTTCTTTACGCTCAACCCCTCGTAGTTCTCTAACCAGAAAATTACTTAGTACTATAAGCACCAGCACGCATTTCAGGTAATGGTATAGCACCCATTGGGGTGTACTAGATGATTCTTCACAAGAAGTTCATCATATTTTCACCCTAAAATAAAGATGGTATATCTTTTACCATCATATGAGAATGTAAAGTGCAGTAAGGACATACAATCAGATCAAGATCTGAGACTTATCACATAATCTCAACTTAGTGTTGATTTATAGACAACATAGTTGTAAGCCTCACCGGACTTGAAGTCCTTAAGAAGAATGAATACTCTTTTGTGTGATGCTTATGAAAACATGTCTCTCCTTAAGGTGGCCCCAAAGGGAAATTGATATTCATCATGCATTAAATACTCAACATGAGAACCGAAATATTGCGATGTCACATAAATGCAAATATGCATGTTTTAGCTATTTATAAATAGCCATGACATTTCTATAGGTGGAGTTTCTCCGGAGAGAAGGTCATGGGTCGACATAACAAGTCATGCCTACGACCCACTATGTAAAATAATTACTCCCACTTAATGTCATCTCATCACATTTCCTTTCCAAAAAGGTCAGCCTTATGTTGCATGAAATTCTCATGCATTACTTTACCTTCAGTAAATTAAGTAGGACGAATATGTTATGGCTAAATATAATCATAGTCATGGTGATTCTTAGTGACCCATAGGGTAAGCCTTCCACAAGAAGATAATCGCCACTATGTGGTGTAGATCTTCAAATTAAATGTAGTCACCTCGGAAAGGATAAACCTTTAATTCCCATAAAACACATAGAGGTAATCAACCACTCAGTGGCGCCTCACCCTTATGGACAGTTTCAGTCGATCATAGCCTCCACAACCTTGTGTTATTAAAACACACGAGGGCAATCACCACAAAGTGGAATAAACCTCTCAGTTGTGCATGGATTAATTTGTTGCTATGATTACATATCATAAGTTGTGTACTCATGGAAGGTAATTACTAAAATCTGCAAGTATTTTGCATAATTCTCTTCATAGCACAATATGTAGTATAGTCGCCACTAATGCCTTGGATTCCTCTCCTGATGGAGTGCGTGACACTATAGTCACAACCAACGACAAATGCTATGAAATTGACAAGTATTTGGAAAAACATCCTAAAGGTAGGCACCAACGGTGTAGGCCTCATAATGGCTATGTCATAAGTTTTGTGCCTTCACTTTTGCTTTCAAAACATGGAGATAATCAGTACTAAGTAGTGTAGACCTCACTCTTATGAAGCTTCTCACAACCTTATGTAATTTGAAAACACATCGAGGATAATCACCAAATGGTGGTGTAGACCTCGTAGGTGCAAACAAAATTAATTCGTTGCCATAATGCAATCCAAAATTTGTGTGCAAAACTGAAGGTAGTCATTATGTCGGCATGACATAATATAGACCTCACAATAACATTGGATAATCAACAATTAAGCAGTAGGTACCATTTGTCGATTCCTTGTGACAAATGTAAATTTGACATAGTCAGGCATTGTCATACACTTCACTACCTTATGTTTTCCAAATTTGCAAGAAAGTTCCATATTCTATGTGAATATAATATCAACATATTGCTATGCAATTGTATTACTCATGTAATGCAAATAAAATGCAGCATTATAAAGATACTTGTGCAACATATATGCGGACTTGGGCCTCAATAAAATGATGCCTAATCAATTATTATGCAATTCAGCAAGACCTAAAGGTCCATCATGCATATTTACTCTGAAGCCTAAGGCATAAAATGCAAATAATAATAATATGGTTAAAGTGCTAAAAATAGCAAGCCCGAGGGCTAAAAATGCAAAGTACAATTGGCCTGATGGCTCAATTGTAATTTTCATAAGTACGAGGAATAAACCGCACGGTTTTATAAGCCTGAGGGATCAAATAGATACTATGGGGAATTATACAGAATTTGCGTATAATCTAACGGCTAATGTGTAACAATGGCCAAGGAGATAGATTTCTCCTTCTCCTTGCAGTTACAAATCCCCGAGGGAAATTTTTCCCTAGCCGCTGCCGGTGGCCTGGAGATCAAGGCCATGTCTGGCCGAAGGGCGCCACCCAACGGGGCATCGTCTGCTCGCCACTGCCAAGAGGCCACATACAAGAGCGACCGCTTCTGCGCCGGAGCGCGTCAACTTGCACAACTAACCCCGCATGGTCGCTTTACTTGACAAAGTCATGTCGAGATACATACGTCGTTGCACTGCAATAGAACCGAGGGTCATGACCGGAGGATGCCATTGTGTCACGCCCAATATGCGATACTGTCCTAAAGACACCTGAAGGTCCCACCAAGGATAGAACCGCATATTGATACACTTTTGCAAGGTGGATATCATTACATCAACATTACATAATAGATGGGGATACATACAAAAGGCACAAATGCCACAAGAATACATCAACATCATACATGAGAACAACATCCGACTACGGATGAAACATAAACAGAAACTCAAACAATATCCACCCTGCTAGCCGAGGCTGCCGACCTGGAACCTATCCCCTGACCGAAGAAGAAGCAAAAGAAGTACTCCAAAACAAGTAACATCTCTCTCGCGTCAAGATCATCGCAACCTGTACCTGCAACTGTTGTTGTAGTAATCTGTGAGCCACGAGGACTCAGCAATCCCATTACCATGGGTATCAAGACTAGCAAAGCTTAATGGGTAAGGAAGGGGTAAAGTGGTGAGGTTGCAGCAGCGACTAAGCATATATGGTGGCTAACATACACAAATGAGAGCGAGAAGAGGAGCAAAGGAACGGTCGTCAACTAGTAATGATCAAGAAGTGATCCTGAACTCCTACTTACGTCAGACATAACCCAAAAACCGTGTTCACTTCCGGGACTCCGCCGAAAAGAGACCATCACGGCTACACACACGGTTGATGTGTTTAATTCGGATCTGGTGTCAAGTTATCTACAACCGGACATTAACAAATTTCCATCTGCCACATAACCGTGGGCACGACTCTCGAAAGTTTAATACACTGTAGGGGTGTCCCAACTTAGCCCATGATAAGCTCTCGCGATCAACGAAGGATATACCTTCTCCCAGGAAGACCCGATCAGTGTCGGAATCCCGGTTTACAAGACATTTCGACAATGGTAAAACAAGACCAGCAAAGCCGCCCAATGTGCCGAAAAATCCCGATAGGAGCTGCACATATCTCGTTCTCAGGGCACACCAGATAAGCGAATCATACAGGTACCGACGTAACCCAAGTTGCCAAGGGATGGTCCCGCACGGTGCTCTAGTTTGGACCAACACTCGGAGGAGCACTGG
>NC_041381.1:323218742-323261937 GCF_002162155.2 Triticum dicoccoides
AAATAAAGATGACCCTCGGGCTCCGGAAACCCAAGGGAAAAAGGGCTAGGTGAGGCAAATGGTAAAACCAAGGTTGGGCCTTGCTGGAGGAGTTTTATTCAAAGCGAACTGTCAAGGGGGTCCCATAAATCACCCGACCGCGTAAGGAACGCAAAATCCGGGAACATAACACCGGTATGACGGAAACTAGGGCGGCAAGAGTGGAACAAAACACCAGGCATAAGGCCGAGCCTTCCACCCTTTACCAAGTATATAGATGCATTAATTAAATAAGAGATATTGTGATATCCCAACATAATCATGTCCACCATGGAGCAATCTTCAACTTCACCTGCAGCTAACAACGCTATAAGAGGGGCTGAGCAAAGCGGTAACATAGCCAAGCAAGGGTTTGCTAGGAAGGGTAAAAAGGTTAGAGGCTGACATGGCAATTTGGGAGGCTTGAAGAGCAAATGATAGGTAGCATAGCATAGGGATAGAACGAAGCAACTAGCATAGCAATGATAGTAGTGAGATCCAAGGTGACGGCCATCTTGCCTGAAATCCCGCAAGGAAGAAGAACGAGTCCATGAAGAAGATGAAGCCACGAAGACGAACCAAGCGTAGACGAACGAATCCTCACGATCGCAACGAAACGAGAACTATCGAGAAGAAGCACACAACATGGTAAATACACGACACATAGACATGACATGATGCTCAACCAAGTATGATGCAAGACAAGACTACATGAAGCTACTCATGGCAAGAGATGATGCATACAAGAGCAACACATCAAGGCAAGTTTAAATGAGGCCGGAAACAACATATAATAATCCCGATAAGTCCTCATATGCAAATTTAGAAATTGGTCCAGAACTGAATAAACATTAAGTTGAAGTGGTTAAACAGCAGATTAAAGAGCACCAAGAGGATCTTCACAAAATTCTAGTCAAGTTACATATCAAGTTCATTTAGTTCAGAGCTACGGCCTAGAAGATATGAGCAAAAACAAGTTAAACATGGCATTGATGCTAAATGCATCCAAAAATCAAGCAAACACCTCAAAACAAGGATGCAACATGATAATATGAAACTTCATGCAATTCTAAGCAAGTTTCATATAGAGCACACTCAAAACGGAGCAACGGTGCAACACATACACTCTATACAAGTATAAAGGACAAGCTGTCCAAAACAGCAACTAGGCATCTTGCAAGCATCAAAACAATAAGCTACAGCACTCCAACATAATAACAAAAGGCATGGGCATGAAGTACAGGTAAAGCATGACAAAATGTGAACACTGAGCTAACTCCAGAAAATACTATAACATGCTCAAAAGGACATGGCAAGATTGCAAATAATAACAGTTTCAGGCTTAGCAGAAATAACATCAGGTTGCAATGTTTAGAGCTATCAAACAACATGTTACAGGACTTTATCATGGCAAACAAAGGCATGGCATGAATCTACTAATTGCATATAACAAAAGTCCCTTACTGACCATGAGCCAAAAAGGCACAGAAGATATGATGGCACCCATGTAAACATGGCAAGTTATATGACAGATTCATACATGGCAGAAACAACAATAAGTAGGCATGTTGGTGAGCTTGAACCACTCACCACAGAGCAATACATGGCATGGCAAGGCAACCAACAGTAAGAAGACATGTTTATGAAGCTAAGCATGGAAAGAGCAAGTTCATAGGGTGCATGGATCACTAACAACAATCATGGCAACATTGAACTTAATGTTAACAGGCTGACAACAACATTATTAGCAACTTTGGAGCAAGATAACAACAAGCCACAGTAGGCTATAAATGAAACGAGGGGCATGTATGGATATATCATGACATGTATAACAAAACATCCTTAGTGAACATCTCCAGATTATGCATAGAATGACTTGTAGCAGCAGGTTTACATAGCATCATAATATAACAGAATCAGCCTAGCAAAACAGCAACAACAAATAACCTACTTCATGAGCTCGATGCACTCAGTACAAGACTCACAAAAATACATGGATGGCAACACTGTGAAGATGGCATGATAAAGTACAAAACATATTTAGAGCTCATGCTCATAGGATGCACACACAAAATGCAACGAAAAAGACAAAACATCAAGTTATAACAGTCTCAGCAGGTTAACATCATATAGCACTCTTGCAACGATGATTAGTGCATCAAGATGAACTCAAACAAACATGGCACAATGGAACGAAACGAAGATCATCTCATGATGAACATTTTGATATATTATATGCATGAAACGAAGCCACGGTCACAGAGATATTACCCTCACAAAATGCCTATACTATGCTGGAATTAAAGGACTTGGTCGAAAATTCCAGATCTGAAAACTGAGCGTTCTTATAGCTAAAAGACGCCTGGGCGGGGAATAGGGCATATCACCATGTGGGCTTCGGCCCAGAGTGAAGGGAGAGGCGGAACGGGCCGGCTGGGCCGGACGAGGCCCACGCGGCACTGGGGCGGCCCCGAGCGGTTGCTCGTCCTACTCCTCGATCTCCCCTGGATCAGAGGAGGCAGGGGCGGTGGCGCCACTCCGGCGACGTGGGGCAGTGCTCCGGCGGTGGGGGCGACCGGCGGACGGCGGGGATGGGTAGATCCGGCCATCCCCTGCCCGGATCTGTCGAGAGGAGGCCGGCGGTGAGGTGCGGCGCCCGCGGCAGAGGTCGGCGTGCAGCGGCGACGAGGCGGGACATGCGGCGACGAGCGGCGGCCTGGCACGGCGCGGACCGGCCGGAGGTTGAACGTCGGCGGGGCGCGCTCCTGCGGGGCTTGGTGGCGGGAAGGCACGCCGGCGGCGTGGGGCAGACAGGCAGCGGCGCACGGAGCTCGGGCGATCGTGCGTGCTCGGGCCGGGGAGGGCCGGCTGCGGGCCTCGACGGGCCGCGACGGCGGGGACGGCGTGGGAGGCCACGTGGCCGGATCTGGTTGGCCGGGGCGCCGGCTGGAGCTGAGGTGGCGCGCGAGGATTGTCCGGGCGACGTGGCTGGCGGCGGTGGATGTGTCCGGCGGCAGGGTGGACGCGTCCGGCGAAGCGTGGAGGGGAAGATTTAGGGTTTCAACAGCAAATTCGGGGGAGGGAGACTAATTTATAGGTAGAGGGAGGTAGGAGAGTCCAAATGGGGAGCGGTTTTCGGCCACGCGATCGTGATCGAACGACCGAGATCATGGAGGGGGTTTGGATGGGTTATTGGGCCACTTTGGAGGGGTGTTGGACTGCAACACAAAGAGGGCTTTGCAGTTCCCCGGTTAACCGTTGGAGTATCAAACGGACTCCAAATGGCACGAAACTTGACAGGCGGTCTACCGGTGGTGTACCAAGGCCGCTTGGCAAACCTCGGGCCATTCCGAGAATGTTTAACACCCGCACATGAAAAGAGGCAAAAGGGGGACGCCGGAGTACATAGGAGTGCCGGATTGCAAAACGGACAACGGGGAAAAATCTCGGATGCATGAGACGAACACGTATGCAAAATGAAATGCACATGATTACATGGCAATATGCAACATGCGAGCAAATAACATGGCAATGACGGAGAATAACTGGCAGACACCTGGCGCATTGAAACCGGGGCGTTACAACTCTCCTCTACTAACAAGAGATCTCGTCCCGAGATCTTAGGACCGAGACGAAAGGGAAAAGGGATGAGGTGAAACAAGAACTCAAGAGAAGAAGCAAAAAATCGAGAGCACTCGAGAAGAAGAGAGGAACGACGAGAATGACAAGAATCGAAAGCTCACGGAATGAGATAGACTAAGAAACCACTCTGGTTAGAACGAGATAAGAAACGAATAAGACTAAATGGATTTAGGCAGCACTCCGGCTTAAACATGGTGGAAGAGAGCACGAGCTTGAGAGGATGGAATGATACTTGATGAAGACCTCACAAAACCTTCGGAAAGAATTGAAAGATTTGAAATGAAAAGAACGGAGAAGAAAATGACAACTTGTGCCATGAATGAAATAGAGAGCATCCTTAGAAGGAGGGATTTAACGGAGTTGTTGAGAAAATCAACAACGCTAAGAATACGCTTGTCGTGGACTTATGGATAACATCTCAAAATTATGAGGTGATCTCCGACCACAAGCGGAAAAGATTGAATAGCTCAGAAGAACGAAGAAATGCAAAACTCCACTTCAAAAGAATATGGAGAATTAATTACACTTCGAGACGGGAGAAGAAAAGATACTTGAACTCCACCAACAAGAATCTTGATGAACACTTGAAGAATGAATTAAATCATGAAGAACCTCCATGAAGCACTCCGGTAACGAAAAGGATGATGAGATAGAAATGAAGGATGAAAGGATAAAGATTAAACCTTGCAATGGTTTGGATGGAGCTTCGCGATGGAACAAGCGAGAAGCTTGGAACTCCGGAAAAGAAAAGATGAAAACACTTGGAACTAGAATTTATTCACCAAGAACAAACTCCGAAGAAAAGGATTAATCACTTTGAGGAAATAAGAATAAGATTTATTGTATGCCTATCCTTCATCAAATTAAATTGATGACAAGCAACGGATTTTGCATATTACTTATTCCTCTTGAAAAATGATTGAGAAGTGACATATCGCAAACTTGAGAAGGTCTTCATGAACCACCGGTAGGATTGAAAAGAATGAATGAATTAATATGATAATCAAGGAAAAAGAATCTTGAATGAGCCACCGTAAGAATTCGGAAATGACTGACGAAAGCGAATGAATCACCGGGAAGAATTAGAAGAACCAATATGCTAGAGGGGATTTAGATGCAAAAGAACAAAGAGATCACGAGCTGATAAAGAACACTTGAACGAAGCACCGGGATAATTGGATAACGGTAGATGAAATGTAAGGACGAAGAATTCTTCTGGAACGATGGCCTCCGATGAAAAGAAAACAGGAAAACAACTCCTGACATGCTCCGGATGGGTAAGCAAAGGAATATCTGACAAATGGAATAATTCGAGACTGATAACATGAAGCTAGAACCACAAATCTTCGAGAGAACGGGCAGAATTTAGGGGAAAACTCTTCTTCGGTCTTCAAATGATGACGAGAAACACCACCAAAATTTCTTTGATACTCCAGAAGAATGAAAAGAGGACAGATTGACCCAAACATGAAAGAATTTGGGAGCGATCTTGGAAAAGACATCTGACTGATCAAATTCATACTTATGTCATACTTCAAAAAGAATTGAGAATAACTCCGCGGGAATTAGAAGAGTCAGGTAAGATCCTGGGAAAAACCTGTGGGTTAGGGCCCACTAGAAGAAAACAACGTTGGAAAGGATTGTTGAAGAGGTAGATGATGCACCAGAATGATTGAAATATTTGAATGAGGTGACAACCTCGAATTAATTGGAACACAGACGAATCTCCTGAGATGTCTTGGACACTCCAGAAGGATAAACTCGCGAGAGGCGAACGAGCAGGGAAAACACTTGAGCCGAGGGAAAGAATGTGATCAAGCCGAAAAATACCTTCCACCGGAAAAGAAAAAGAGATGAAGAATGTCCACCGAGACGAGAATTCACCGGTTGAAATGATTGAGGGAAGACTGAAGAGGCTCCGTACGAACGAAATTGATGGTCGAAACAGACTCAGAATCCGGGAAGAACAGGGTGGGAGGTTGGAAAAAACAAGACAACTTGGAAGGGGAAACCGACAAATATCTTGGAGAGAAAACACCGGTTGAAAGAATGAAAATGCTTCGCACGAGTATGATGGATACTCGATTACGGACTCCGGTTCCGAGAAGAAAAGAGGTGGGCGGGTGGGAAGAACAAGGACAACTTCGGACAGGGAAACAACATCGATCGAAAAGAGCTGAGGATTGAACTTGGCAAAGATGAAGAGGCTCGAGTCAACTTGACGAGAAATGCACCGGATGAAAAGAGCTGAGAACCAACGATCGGAAAACCAACTGCGTGAACCTAAGAAAAATTTGAATGGGAAGAGGAGTAATTTAAAAACATCTACGTCAAGATTCCTCACTAGAGCGACGAAGGGGCTGAGGAGTAAAAAGAATTCCTACTCTCCGATATAACTAGACCCAAAAATCAGTTTTCTTCTAGAGTCAACAACGGCCAACAATCAAGGGGGCTCCTATGGTCGGTCGAGGCTCTGATACCAACTTGTCACGCCCAATATGCGATACTATCTTAAAGAGACTCGAAGGTCCCACCAAGGATAGAACCACATATTGATACGCTTTTGCAAGGTGGATATCATTACATCAACATTACATAATAGATGGGGATACATACAAAAGGCACAAATGCCACAAGAATACATCAACATCATACATGAGAACAGCATCCGACTACGGATGAAACATAAACAGAAACTCAAACAATATCCACCCTGCTAGCCCAGGCTGCCGACCTGGAACCTATCCCCTGATCGAAGAAGAAGCAGAAGAAGAACTCCAAAACAAGTAACATCGCTCTCGCGTCAAGATCATCACAACCTGTACCTGCAACTGTTGTTGTAGTAATCTGTGAGCCACGAGGACTCAGCAATCCCATTACCATGGGTATCAAGACTAGCAAAGCTTAATGGGTAAGGAAGGGGTAAAGTGGTGAGGTTGCAGCAGCTACTAAGCATATACGGTGGCTAACATACGCAAATGAGAGCGAGAAGAGGAGCAAAGGAACGGTCGTCAACTAGTAATGATCAAGAAGTGACCCTGAACTCCTACTTACGTCAGACATAACCCAAAAACCGTGTTCACTTCCCGGACTCCGCCAAAAAGAGACCATCACGGCTACACACACAGTTGATGCGTTTAATTCGGATCTGGTGTCAAGTTATCTACAACCGAACATTAACAAATTCCCATCTGCCACATAACCGCGGGCATGACTCTCGAAAGTTTAATACCCTGCAGGGGTGTCCCAACTTAGCCCATGATAAGCTCTCGCGATCAACGGAGGATATACCTTCTCCCAGGAAGACCCGATCAGTCTCGGAATCCCGGTTTACAAGACATTTCGACAATGGTAAAACAAGACCAGCAAAGCCGCCCGATGTGCCGACAAATCCCGATAAGAGCTGCACATATCTCGTTCTCAGGGCACACCGGATAAGGGAAGCATACAGGTACCGACGTAACCCAAGTTGCCAAGGGATGGTCCCGCACGGTGCTCTAGTTTGGACCAACACTCGGAGGAGCACTGGCCCGGGGGGGGGGGATAAATAAAGATGACCCTCGGGATCCGGAAACCCAAGGGAAAAAGGGCTAGGTGAGGCAAATGGTAAAACCAAGGTTGGGCCTTGCTGGAGGAGTTTTATTCAAAGCAAACTATCAAGGGGGTCCCATAAATCACCCGACCGCGTAAGGAACGCAAAATACGGGAACATAACACCGGTATGACGGAAACTAGGGTGGCAAGAGTGGAACAAAACACCAGGCATAAGGCCGAGCCTTCCACCCTTTACCAAGTATATAGATGCATTAATTAAATAAGAGATATTGTGATATCCCAACATAATCATGTCCACCATGGAGCAATCTTCAACTTCACCTGCAACTAACAACGCTATAAGAGGGGCTGAGCAAAGCGGTAACATAGCCAAGCAAGGGTTTGCTAGGAAGGGTAAAAAGGTTAGAGGCTGACATGGCAATTTGGGAGGCTTGAAGAGCAAATGATAGGTAGCACAACATAGGGATAGAACGAAGCAACTAACATAGCAATGATAGTAGTGAGATCCAAGGTGACGGTCATCTTGCCTGAAATCCTGCAAGGAAGAAGAACGAGTCCATGAAGAAGATGAAGCCACGAAGATGAACCAAGCATAGATGAACGAATCCTCACGATCGCAATGAAACGAGAACTATCGAGAAGAAACACACAACATGGTAAACACACCACACATAGACATGACATGATGCTCAACCAAGTATGATGCAAGACAAGACTACATGAAGCTACTCATGGCAAGAGATGATGCATACAAGAGCAACACATCAAGGCAAGTTTAAATGAGGCCGGAAACAACATATAACAATTCCGGTAAGTCCTCATATGAAAATTTAGAAATTGGTCCAGAACTGAATAAACATTAAGTTGAAGTGGTTAAACAGCAAGTTAAATAGCACCAAGAGGATCCACACGAAATTCTAGTCAAGTTACATATCAAGTTCATTTAGTTCGTAGCTACGGCCTAGAAGATATGAGCAAAAACAAGTTAAACATGGCATTGATGCTAAATGCATCCAAACATCAAGCAAACACCTCAAAACAAGGGTGCAACATGATAATATGAAACTTCATGCAATTCTAAGCAAGTTTCATATAGAGCACACTCAAAACGGAGCAACGGTGCAACACATACTCTATACAAGTATAAAGGACAAGCTGTCCAAAACAGCAACTAGGCATCTTGCAAGCCTCAAAACAATAAGCTACAGCACCCCAACATAATAACAAAAGGCATGGGCATGAAGTACAGGTAAAGCATGACAAAATGTGAACACTGAGATAACTCCAGAAAACACTATAAAATGCTCAAAAGGACATGGCAAGATTGCAAATAATAACAGTTTCAGGCTTAGCAGAAATAACATCAGGTTGCAATGTTTAGAGCTATCAAACAACATGTTACAGGAACTTATCATGGCAAACAAAGCATGGAATGAATCTACTAATTGCATATAACAAAAGTCCCTTACTGACCATGAGACAAAAAGGCACAGAAGATATGATGGCACCCATGTAAACATGGCAAGTTATATGACAGATTCATACATGGTAGAAACATCAATAAGTAGGCATGTTGGTGAGCTTGAACCACTCACCACAGAGCAACACATGGCATGGCAAGGCAACCAACAGTAAGAAGACATGTTTATGAAGCTAAGCATGGCAAGAGCAAGTTCATAGGGTGCATGGATCACTAACAACAATCATGGCAACATTGAACTTAATGTTAACAGGCTGACAACAACATTATTTAGCAACTTTGGAGCAAGATAACAACAAGCTACAGCAGGCTATAAATGAAACGAGGGGCATGTATGGATATATCATGACATGTATAACAAAACATCCTTAGTGAACATCTCTAGATTATGCATAGAATGACTTGTAGCAACAGGTTTACATAGCATCATAATATAACAGAATCAGCCTAGCAAAACAGCAACAGCAAGTACCCTACTTCATGAGCTCGATGCACTCAGTACAAGACTCATAAAAATAAATGGATGGCAACACTGTGAAGATGGCATGATAAAGTACAAAACATATGTAGAGCTCATGCTCATAGGATGCACACACAAAATGCAACGAAAAAGACAAAACAACAAGTTATAACAGTCTCGGCAGGTTAACATCATATAGCACTCTTGCAACGATGATTAGGGCATCAAGATGAACCCAAACAAACATGGCACAATGGAATGAAATGAAGATCATCTCATGATGAACATTCTGATATATTATATACATGAAACGAAGCCACGGTCACAGAGATATGACCCTCACAAAATGCCTATACGATGCTGGAATTAAAGGACTTGGTCGAAAATTCCAGATCTGAAAACTGAGCGTTCTTATAGCTAAAAGACGCATGGGCGGGGAATAGGGCATCTCACCACGTGGGCTTCGGCCCAGAGTGAAGGGAGAGGCGGAACGGGCCGGCTGGGCCGGACGATGCCCACGCGGCACTGGGGCGGCCCTGAGCGGTTGCTCATCCTCCTCCTCGATCCCGCCTGGATCAGAGGAGGCAGGGGCGGTGGCGCCACCCCGGCGACGCGGGGCGGTGCTCCGGCGGTGGGGGCGACCGACGGATGGCGGGGATGGGTAGATTCGGCCATCCCTTGCCCCGATCTGGTGACAGGATGCCGGCGGCGAGGTGCGGCGCCCGCGGCGGAGGTCGGCGTGCAGCGGCGACGAGGCGGGACATGCGGCGACGAGCGGCGGCCTGGCACGGCGCGGACGGGCCGGAGGTTGAACGACGGCGGGGCGCACTCCTGCGGGGCTTGGCGGCGGGAAGGCACGCCGGCGGCGCGGGGCAGATAGGCAGCGGCGCACGGAGCTCGGGCGATCGTGCACGCTCGGGCCGGGGAGGGCCGGCTGCGGGCCTCGACGGGCCGCGGCGGCGGGGACGGCGCGGGAGGCCACGTGGCCGGATCTTGTTGGCCGAGGCGCCGGCTGGAGCTGAGGTGGCGCGCGAGGATTGGCCGGGCGACGTGGCTGGCGGCGGTGGACGTGTGCGGCGGCGGGGTGGACGCGTCCGGCGTGGCGCGGAGGGGAAGATTTAGGGTTTCAACCGCAAATTCGGGGGATGGAGACTAATTTATAGGTAGAGGGAGGTAGGAGAGTCCAAATGGGGAGCGGTTTTTGGCCACAGGATCATGATCGAATGACCGAGAGCATGGAGGGGGTTTGGATGGGTTATTGGGTCACTTTGGAGGGGTGTTGGGCTGCAACACAAAGAGGGCTTTGCGGTTCCCCGGTTAACCGTTGGAGTATCAAACAGACTCCAAATGGCACGAAACTTGACAGGCGGTCTACCGGTGGTGTACCAAGGCCGCTTGGCAAACCTCGGGCCATTCCGAGAATGTTTAACACCCACACACGAAAAGAGGCAAAAGGGGGACGCCGGAGGACATAGGAGTGCCGGATTGCAAAACGGACAACGGGGAAAAAGCTCGGATGCATGAGACGAACACGTATGCAAAATGAAATGCACATGATGACATGGCAATATGCAACACGCAAGCAAATAACATGGCAATGACGGTGAATAACTGGCAGACACCTGGCGCATCGAAACCGGGGCGTTACACATTGTGACTCAATCGCTGTTGCCACGTACCAATTAGTCCGCTGCTCTTGGTTGCTCCGTACCAGGCCGCTTCGTCGATGAAGATCTTTCAGTTCTTTCTTGGAGTGGCACGCCCTCGATCCGAACAATTTGTACAAGAAAATATGAATAAAAACTTCACAATATTGATTAGTATATCTTAATTGCATGAGCAACTTTCTCCTAATCAATTTATTCCATGAATGCATGCGAGCGAATGAATCCTTGTCTTTGCCATGGACGGTATTGTGCGTCGCTGCTACGTCTTGAGCTTGCGTTGGTTTTCCTTGAAGAGGAAAGGGTGATGCAGCAATAGTAGCGTAAGTATTTCCCTCAGCTTTTGAGAACCAAGATATCAATCCAGTAGGAGGCTCCTCAAAAGTCCCACACACCTACACAAACAAACAAGAACTCGCAACCAACGCAATAAAGGGGTTGTCAATCCCTTCACGACCACTTGTGAAAGTGAGATCTAATAGAGATAATATGATAAGATAAATATTTTTGGTATTTTTATGATATAGATTGGAAAAGTAAAAGAAGCAAATAAAAGTAGATACAAAGCTTATATGATAAAAGATAGACCCCGGGGCCATAGGTTTCACTAGTGGCTTCTCTCAAGATAGCATAAGTATTACGGTGGGTAAACAAATTACTGTCGAGCAATTGATAGAAAAGAGAATAATTATGAGATTATCTAGGCATGATCATGTATATAGGCATGACGTCCGTGACAAGTAGACTGACTCCTGCCTGCATCTACTACTATTACTCCACAAATCGACCGCTATCGAGCATGCATCTAGAGTTTTAAGTTCATAAAGAACAGAGTAACACATTAAGAAAGATGACATGATGTAGAGGGATAAACTCATGCAATATGATACAAACCCCATCTTTTTATCCTCGATGGCAACAATACAATACGTGTCTTGCTGCCCCTGCTGTCACTGGGAAAGGACACTGCAAGATTGAACCCAAAGCTAAGCACTTCTCCCATTGCAAGAAAGATCAATCTAGTAGGCCAAACCAAAATGATAATTCGAAGAGACTTGCAAATATAACTTAATCACACATAAAAGAATTCAGAGGAGATTCAAATATTTCTCATAGATAAACTTGATCATAAACCCACAATTCATCGGATCTCGACAAACACACCGCAAAAAGAGTTACATCAAATAGATCTCCAAGAAGATCAAGGAGAACTTGGTGTTGAGATTCAAAGAGAGAGAAGAAGCCATCTAGCTAATAACTATGGACCCGAAGGTGTGTGGTAAACTACTCACAACTCATCGAAAGGGCCTTGGAGATGATGTAGAGGCCCTCCATGGTCGATTCCCCCTCCGACGGAGCACCGACGAAGGCTCCAAGATGGGATCTCGCAGATACAGAAGGTTACGGCGGTGGAAATAGTTTTTCGTGGTGCTCCTCGATGGTTTTGGGGTACATGGGTATATATAGGAGGAAGAAGTAGGTCGGTGGACGCTCGAGGGGCCCATGAGGTTGGGGGCGCGCCAACCTGTAGGGGGTGTGCCAGGCACCCTCGTGGCCGCCTCGCTTGTTTCTTGATTTCCACTCCAAGTCCTCTGGATCACGTTTGTTCCAAAAAGATCGCTCCCAAAGGTTTCATTCCGTTTGGACTCCGTTTGATATTCCTTTTCTTCGAAACACTGAAATAGGCAAAAAAACAGCAATTCGGGCTGCGCCTCCGGTTAGTAGGTTAGTCCCAAAAATGATATAAAAGTGTAAAGTAAAGCCCATAAACATCCAAAAACGGGTAATATAATAGCATGGAACAATAAAAAATTATAGATACATTGGAGACGTATCAGTCGTCGTGTTCAGTGTCTAACAGCAGCCGCGCTGCCGAGCTTGCCACTAGCCTCTTCATGATTGAGATGAGGTAGTTCTAGTAGAAAAACACAACGGATTAGAGAGAGTCTTATTATTTCTTAGTCACAAGAAGACAACAAATTTGCATTTGCACATCGATTTCTTGATGCATGCATGTCTTTGTCGTTGTCGTTCTGCCACAACCAGTCTCTGTCGTCACTCCGCGCACCATCGTGATCGCGTACGCCTACCATACCACAGGCTGTACCTAGCCGCCATCCTGGAGGGCGAGGCTGTTCGTGCTGGTTGAAGCCACACCAAGTCTCGCTCCGGTCAGTGGAATACGCGGAGAACCGCACCAACATGCCGCAATTGTGACCGCTGCTTCGGCTTGCGTAGAATTTGTTTGCGTCGCTGTCGTCATTGCTTAATAACAGGGTCTGTGGGTAACAGTCATCTCTTGAATAGCCTTTTCCTCTCCCAGCGAAGATCCTCATACTGATAACGTATTGTAGATCAAAATCAAAAGAGACAAATGAAGAGTCCAAATGATTCACTCATCCCATTGCAACGTGGGGGCCCCATTTATATACATGATGAATGAGTGTGTTTGGGAGACACCTTTCCCCAATAGACTCCTCCTGGGTGGCATCCCTCCCATATAATTGATTACATGTTCTATTTCTCAATAAAATCTTCTCCTCCACCCACGGTGAAAGGATCGAGAAGAGGTGTCTAGGGGGGGGGGGTGATTAGACACTAAGTACCAAAAGTTGCAGTTTTTTAACTTCTTCAAGTTAGAGTGGAGTTTAGGCACAAGTTTAACACTCACAATACATATCAAGCAAGCATGCAAAGAGTATATGAGCAGCGGAAAGTAAAGCATGCAACTTGCAAGAATGTAAAGGGAAGGGATTGGAGGATTCAAACGCAATTGGAGACACGGATGTTTTTGTCGTGGTTCCGATAGGTGGTGCTATCGTACATCCACGTTGATGGAGACTTCAACCCATGAAGGGTAACGGTTGCGCGAGTCCACAGAGGGCTCCACCCACGAAGGGTCCACGAAGAAGCAACCTTGTCTATCCCACCATGGCCGTCTCCCATGAAGGACTTGCCTCACTAGCGGTAGATCTTCACGAAGGAGGCGATCTCCTTGCCCTTACAAACTCCTTGGTTCAACTCCACAATCTTGTCGGAGGCTCCCAAGTGACACCTAGCCAATCTAGGAGACACCACTCTCCAAGAAGTAACAAATGGTGTGTTGATGATGAACTCCTTTCTCTTGTGCTTCAAATGATAGTCTCCCCAACACTCAACTCTCTCTCACAAGATTTGGATTTGGTGGAAAGAATATTTGAGTGGAAAGCAACTTGGGAAGGCTAGAGATAAAGATTCATATGGTAGGAATGGAATATCTTGGCCTCAACACATGAGTAGGTGGTTCTCTCTCAGAAAATGGATGCTGGAAGTGTAGGTTCGTTCTGATGGCTCTTTCCATGAATGAAGAGTGGGTGGAGGGGTATATATAGCCTCCACACAAAATCTAACCATTATACACAACTTGCCAAACTCGGTGGGACCGAATTGGTAAACTCGGTCAGACCGATTCAACAAATCTAGTGACCATTAGGATTTTCGGTGGGACCGACATGCAACTCGGTAGGACCGATATGGTTAGGGTTAGGGCATAACGTAATCTCGGTGAGACCGATTACACAAACTCGGTGGGACCGATTTTGGTAATAAGCTAACCAGAGAGTTGGTTAGGCAAACTCGGTTTGACCGATTACACAAACTCGGTAGGACCGATTTTGGTAATAAGTTAACCAGAGAGTTTGCATTATAATCTCGGTAGTACCAATTGCTCAAACTCGGTGAGACCGATTTTGGTAATGGACATACACAGAGAGATTACAATCCCATCTCGGTGAGACCGAGATCCCTATCAGTGAGACCGATTTGCCTAGGGTTTATGGCAGTGGCTAAGACATCTAAACTCGGTGGCGCCGGATAGAAAGAAACGGTGGGGCCAAGTTAGACTTTTGGTTTAGGACATATGTGGATGTGAGAGAGTAGTTGAGGGCTTTGGAGCATATCACTAAGCACTTTGAGCAAGCAAGCCATTAATCAACACCTCATCCCCTCTTGATAGTATTGGCTTTTCCTATAGACTCAATGTGATCTTAGATCACTAAAATAGAAAATGTAGAGTCTTGATCTTGGAGCTTGAGCCAATCCTTTGTCCTTAGCATCTTGAAGGGGTTCCACATCCTTTAGTCCATGCCACTCCATTGTTGAACTTGTCTGAAACATACTAGGTAAAAGTGTTAGTCCAACAAGAGATATGTTGACATTAATTACCGAAACCACCCAGGGAGCACTTGTGCTTTCAATCTCCCCCTTTTTGTTAATTGATGACAACATACATCAAAGCCTTAGATAAAGATATCAAGAATAGCAAGTAAAGCTTTGGAAAGACATGTAACATGCATAGGCTCCCCCTACATGTATGCAATCTTGTGAATATGGAATATAGAAGCATGTGAATGCATAAGCATGACAAAGTAAGCAATGTGTTACATGTATCTTAGCTATATGCATCAGAGCAAATGATGTGGGTATGAGAAATGTACCTTCATGCTCATGAGTCCTTGCAAACAGTGTGTACATCAGCAAGAATTCCTCATACACATGATTGTGATGCATATACTTACCTTGTGGTCTTGAGTTGGCTTGGATGGAATGAACCTATGGAAATAAGGTTAGATAACACAGATACACCTACTGGCCAGAGCAAACAAAACAAACCACAAGAGTACCAAGATTGTGATGCATATACTTACCTTGTGGTCTTGAGTTGGGTATGAGAAATGTACCTTCATGCTCATGAGTCCTTGCAAACAGTATGTACATCAGCAAGAATTCCTCATACACATGATTGTGATGCATATACTTACCTTATGGTCTTGAGTTGGCT
This sequence comes from Triticum dicoccoides, assembly GCF_002162155.2. Lineage (NCBI taxonomy): Eukaryota > Viridiplantae > Streptophyta > Magnoliopsida > Poales > Poaceae > Triticum > Triticum dicoccoides. The sequence continues at coordinate 323,234,381 of NC_041381.1, forward strand.
TGGATGGAATGAACCTATGAAAATAAGGTTAGATAACACAGATACACCTACTGGCCAGAGCAAACAAAAGAAACCACAAGAGTACCAAGACTGGGATGACATGTTGAGAGTGAGTACCAAGTACCACATTGAATATAGACATGTCCCCAAAGGTAAAGATGTGCAATCAATTTAAAGAGTTTCTTTCCCTCAGATGTCTTTCTCCCCCTGAATCTAACATGGGATACTGGGAGAAGATAGGGAACAGAAAATCAGAGCAAAATGCAAAATCAGAGCTCAACGAGACAAATGAACAGAGCTAATGAAAATAAGCACATATGAACATGTCTTTCCCCTCAAGAAGACATATGGCATCTCTCCTCTTGAAAACCAAGCATCTGAGATCCTTGAAGATTACTCTCTTCTTGAGTATTCTCTCCCCCTGGAGATATCTCTCTCCCCTGTTGAAGTGATAAGCTTTGATGTGATCTCTCTCTCCCCCTTTGACATCAATTTCCAAGAAGGGACTTCTGGAATTTGTCGTGAATGGGTTTGGTCCTGGAGTCATAGCACAAATCACTGATAAAAATGTGATGCTTGTAGAGGACAAGATTCATTGAGTGGAGCTGGATCAAAAAATAATGCAGGAACAAATGGCAAAATGTTTTTCCTATAGTGAAATCGGTGGCACCGAATGATATGCTTTGGTTGCACCGAAAGGATTCGGTTAGACCGAAAGCATCAAACCGGTGAGATCGAGTTCATCACAAAGAAAACACTTGTCACCTCAGCTCACTAGACAAGTAAGATCTCACAAGGATTTGCAAGGAATTAACCAGAAAGATTTGCAATGAATTGGATGCAGGGAATGCAGAACAAATAGAAAAGAAAAGAAAAGAAAACTAGACGAAGTTTTTTTTGAAAGGGGAAACAAATATGCATGAGACAAATGCAAGAGCACAAAAAAATAACACAAGAAAACTTCATCTAGAATTGGTCGGCGACAAAGTCACCTATGTTACAGTATATTGACTTAGGAGTCAAGTGAGATCACTTGATCATAGGTCATACTCATCGTTTAAGCTCAAAATGGGGTTACCATTTTTCGTTTAAGCATCTTGATGTATTCACATCTTTTCGAGTTGCTTTGACTCATGACTTGGAGTAAAGATTCTCTAAGATGGAATAACATACCTTGGGTGGTGGTATTGATCGTGATCATGTAGTTGAACTTGTGTGGGTTGCTCAAGGATGATGTAGCTCATCAAGAGTTGGGAGCACCACTTGGAATTTGAGTTCATCTACCTACATGGGTTAGTTTTTTCCAGGAAGAGCACTTGTGTATCCAAAATGACAATCATGAAGTTCAATAATAAATTTGTCAAAGGATATGTTTGAATGGTTCCGTGCTTCCTTGTCTTCAACCACCATTGTGTAGAGACTTGGTGATGTAGAGATTGCTCAAGATATGAGTAGGTTACAATCTCATGGAAGTAGATTCATCCAAGTACCTACATGGGTTAGATAACATGCAAGGTGCAAATATATCCAAGACATAAGATTATCATCATAAGAGAAATATCAAGGATTAGTCATAAGCTCATGTCTTGCATGTATCCAATGGAGTTCCTACTCCAAGTTTGAAGCATAAATGATGTTCAATTCACCTCTTAACCTGCAAAACACTCTCTCATAAAGTGGTTTAGTGAATATATCCGCTAATTGTTTTTCGACGCGAACATGCTTAAGATTAATGTCACCCTTAGCAACATGATCTCGAATGAAATGATGACGAACTTCAATATGCTTAGTTCGAGAGTGTTGCACGGGATTATGAGCAATATTGATAGCACTCTCATTGTCACAAAGTAATGGAACATGTTTCACATATATACCATAATCTTTAAGAGTTTGGGTCATCCAAAGTAATTGAGCACAACATGAACCAGCGGCAATGTATTCCGCTTCGGCGGTGGACAAGGATACCGAGTTTTATTTCTTGGAAGACCAAGACACAAGAGATCTACCAAGAAATTGACAAGTACCCGAAGTGGACTTTCTATCAACCTTGTCTCCGGCATAGTCCGAGTCGGAGTAGCCAACAAGATCGAAAGAGGCCCTCTTAGGATACCAAATGCCAAAATTTGGTGTATGGATTAAGTATCTCACTATCCTTTTCACGGCCTTAAGATGACATTCTTTAGGAGCAGCTTGATATCGTGCACACATGCAAACACTTATCATGATATCGGGACGTGAAGCACATAGATATAACAATGAACCAATCATAGAGCCATAAACCTTTTGATCAACCGGTTCACCATCTTTGGTCAAATCAAGATGTCCACTAGTAGGCATGGGTGTAGTCATACCTTTGCATTCTTGCATATTGAACTTCTTGAATAAGTCCTTGGTGTACTTCGTTTGAGAGACAAAGGTTCCTTCCTTAGTTTGCTTGATTTGCAAACCAACAAAGAATTTGAGTTCATTCATCATGGACATCTCAAACTTCTCCGACATTAGCTTCCCAAACTTTTCACTAAAATGAGGGTTAGTAGAACCAAATATAATATCATCAACATATATTTGGCATACAAATAGTTCTCCATTGACCCTTTTAGTAAAGATAGTAGAATCTATTTTCCAATTTCAAAGCATTTTTCAATAAGGAACTTGGTCAAGCATTTATACCACACTCTAGGAGCTTGTTTATGACCATAAAGAGCTTTGTGAAGTTTGTAAACATGATTAGGTTTCTTAGGATTAACAAAGCTGGGAGGTTGTTTAACATAAACTTCCTCCTCTATTTCACCATTTAGAAAAGCACTTTTAATGTCCATTTGGTACAAGGTGATATCATGGTGATTAGCATAGGCAAGTAAGATGCGAATGGACTCAAGTCTAGCAACGGGAGCATAAGTCTCACCATAGTCCATACCTTCGACTTGTGTGTAGCCTTGGGCGACGAGACGTGCTTTGTTGCGAACTACTTGTCCATCTTCATCTTGCTTGTTGCGAAACACCCATTTGGTACCGATGATGTTGTGGTTGTTGTCGGGCTTCTCAACCAATGTCCAAACTTGATTTCTCTCAAAGTTGTGTTGCTCCTCATGCATGGCATTTATCCAATCGGGATCTTCCAATGCTTCTTCAACCTTCATAGGTTCAATGCTAGAGATGAATGAATAGTGTTCACAAAAGTTAGCTAAACGAGTTTTAGAGCGAGTGATTCTCCCGGTTTGGACATCATTGTAGATTTGCTCGACGGGATGGTCTTTAGCAATTCTTGCTCGAACTCGTGAATGCTTTTGCTTGGGTTGGTTGAACATCTTGTTCATCTTGTTCTTCTTATTGGCCTTCTTCATTGTTGGCGTTGTCGTTCTCTTGTCGTGGTGGAGAAGGAGGTTGTTGACGTTCGTCTTGGTGCACTTCCTCGTTTTCTTCATCTTGGTGTGTCCCACTTGTGGATGCTTCCATATCAACTCTTGGTTCACCTTGTCGTGAGGTGGAAGCTTCCACTTGGACGGACGAGGTACTCTCCTTCACCTCCGTCGGGCAAATCTTGCCAATAGACAAGTCTTGGATTGCTTCCGAAGGATCTTTGTCTCCTACATCAATTGGCAATTGCTCTACTTGCAAGCCGTTAGATTCATCAAACTTCACATCTACCGTTTCTTCAACCTTTCGGGTGAAATTGTTGTAGACACGGTATGTGTGAGAGTTTGAGCCATAACCAAGTAGGAAACCTTCATGAGACTTAGGAGCAAATTTAGAATGACGATGCTTATAAAGAATGTAGCACTTTGAGCCGAATACTCGAAAGTATCCAACTTGGGGTTTGTTACCGGTGAGAAGCTCGTATGCAGTCTTGCCGAGTAGCTTGTGAAGATACAAGCGATTTGTTGCATGACAAGCTGTCTCAACCGCTTCTGCCCAAAAGTGCTTCGGCGTCTTGTACTCATCAAGCATCGTTCTCGCCATTTCGATGAGCGTCCGGTTCTTTCTCTCAACAACTCCATTTTGTTGAGGTGTGTACGTAGCCGAGAACTCATGTGAAATCCCTTCTTCATCAAGAAAGGTGTCCACATTTGCGTTCTTGAACTCCGTTCCGTTGTCGCTGCGAACCTTCTTGATCTTCACTTCAAATTGATTTTGGGCCTTCCTAGCGAAGTTTTTGAAGATCTTTTGGACCTGCGATTATCATCGAGAAAGAACACCCACGTAAATCTTGAAAAATCATCAACTATAACTAGACCAAAAGAATTTCCATCGAGACTTTTGTAGGCGTTGGGACCAAAAAGATCCATGTGGAGTAGCTCGAGTGGCCTCCTTGTGGTCATGATGTTCTTCACGGGATGCCTTCCTCCAACCTGTTTACCTACTTGACAAGCGCTGCAAAGTCTGTCCTTATCAAATATGACATCGTTAACTCCAAGGATATGATTTCCTTTAATAAGCTTGTCAAGGTTTCGCATACCAACATGACCCAATCGTCTATGCCATAACCAACCTTTAGAGGATTTAGCAATAAAGCAAGTTCTAGGTTGAGCCTTTTTAGTGAAATCAACAATGTATAGATCACCTCTACGTACACCGGTAAAGACCATTTTATGATTATCTCTACGAAACACTTGGCAATCTACTTCAGTAAATAGGACATTGAAACCGCAATCAGCAAGTCTAGATACTGAAAGTAAGTTGTAGCCAAGAGATTCAACGAGCATGACATTTTGTATGGAGCTATCATGTGATATGGCCACCTTACCGAGGCCAACCACCTTACTCTTTGAGTTGTCACCGAAAGTGACATACTTTCGAGGACCATCGTTTTCAGCAAGCTCACGAAACATGTCTTTATCTCTGGTCATGTGATCGGTACATCCACTATCAAGGACCCATTCCTTTCCTCCTGCCATGTATCCCCAAAGATTTGCCATAATACCAAAGTGTCTCATTGCATCATCAAGATCGAAGTCACTATCATCATCCTCATCATAGTATCCATGTTCAACATCATCATGTGGTGGATCAAATCCTAGAGAGGGTGATTCGTTAGAGTGAGTTTGACAATGATCTTGCTTATTAATTTTTATATCTTCGGAAATAATATCACTAATAATTCCAACATCTCCTTTGGCACGCATAAGGTTTGTAAGCTCAAATAGACAATCACCAAACATAGGATCACTAGAATTCATTTTACTCAAGGCAATAGACTTATGGAGAATTTCATCTAGATTTTTCAAAGAATAATTTGGAAAGCGTTCCTCAAGAAATTTCCATATGGTGTAGGCACACTTAAGAGTAGGCAAACATCCAATCAAGTTTCTAGGCAAGCCTCTAGTGATAAGTTCAACAGTTCTAAGATTGCGAATCATGTCAATTGACTCATCAAGGGCAGGATGCATAGGATCAACATGAGGTGCACAAGGGCTAGCAATGTACTTGTTCAAATGATATTGATTGAAAATCACAAGCATCTCATTTTTCCACTCATGAAAGTACTCTCCATCAAGTATAGACACTCTATGTCTAAGACTCCCAATAGTAGACTCATCCATCTTCCTCCAATGGTGTTTAAACCAAAGCAATGGAAACCTGGATCTGATACCAATTGAAAGGATCGAGAAGAGGTGTCTAGAGGGGGGTGATTAGACACTAAGTACCAAAAGTTGCAGTTTTTTTAACTTCTTCAAGTTAGAGTGGAGTTTAGGCACAAGTTTAACACTCACAATACATATCAAGCAAGCATGCAAAGAGTATATGAGCAGCGGAAAGTAAAGGATGCAACTTGCAAGAATGTAAAGGGAAGGGATTGGAGGATTCAAACTCAATTGGAGACAAGGATGTTTTTGTCGTGGTTCCGATAGGTGGTGCTATCGTACATCCACATTGATGGAGACTTCAACCCACGAAGGGTAACGGTTGCGCGAGTCTACGGAGGGCTCCACCCACGAAGGGTCCATGAAGAAGCAACCTTGTCTATCCCACCATGGCCGTCGCCCACGAAGGACTTGCCTCACTAGCGGTAGATCTTCACGAAGTAGGCGATCTCCTTGCCCTTTCAAACTCCTTGGCTCAACTCCACAATCTTGTCGGAGGCTCCCAAGTGACACCTAGCCAATCTAGGAGACACCACTCTCCAAGAACTAACAAATGGTGTGTTGATGATGAACTCCTTGCTCTTGTGCTTCAAATGATAGTCTCCCCAACACTCAACTCTCTCTCACAGGATTTGGATTTGGTGGAAAGAAGATTTGAGTGGAAAGCAACTTGGGGAAGGCTAGAGATAAAGATTCATATGGTAGGAATGGAATATCTTGGCCTCAACACATGAGTAGGTGGTTCTCTCTCAGAAAATGGATGCTGGAAGTGTAGGTTCGTTCTGATGGCTCTCTCCACGAATGAAGAGTGGGTGGAGGGGTATATATAGCCTCCACACAAAATCTAACCGTTACACACAACTTGCCAAACTCGGTGGAACCGAATTGGTAAACTCGGTCAAACCGATTCAGCAAATCTAGTGACCGTTAGGATTTTCGGTGGGACTGACATGCAACTCGGTAGGACCGATATGGTTAGGGTTAGGGCATAACGTAATCTCGGTGAGACCGATTACCCAAACTCGGTGGGACCGATTTTGGTAATAAGCTAACCAGAGAGTTGGTCAGGCAAACTCGGTTTGACCGATTACACAAACTCGGTAGGACCGATTTTGGTAATAAGTTAACCAAAGAGTTTGCATTGTAATCTCGGTAGTACTGATTGCTCAAACTCGGTGAGACCGATTTAGGTAATGGACATACACAGAGAGATTATAATCCCATCTCGGTGAGACCGAGATCCCTATCGGTGAGACCGATTTGCCTAGGGTTTGTGGCAGTGGCTAAGACATCTGAACTAAGGTAGGGCCGAGTTAGACTTTTGGTTTAGGACATATGTGGATGTGAGAGAGTAGTTGAGGGCTTTGGAGCATATCACTAAGCACTTTGAGCAAGCAAGCCATTAACCAACACCTCATCCCCTCTTGATAGTATTGGATTTTCCTATAGACTCAATGTGATCTTGGATCACTAAAATAGAAAATGTAGAGTCTTGATCTTGGATCTTGAGCCAATCCTTTGTCCTTAGCATCTTGAAGGGGTTCCACATCCTTTAGTCCATGCCACTCTATTATTGAACTTGTCTGAAACATACTAGGTAAAAGTGTTAGTCCAACAAGAGATATGTTGACATTAATTACCAAAACCACCCAAGGAGCACTTGTGCTTTCACACGGTTCCCTCGCACCCGTTTTATCTCCCTGTTTCCTTCTCAATCAATCTCCCGACCATCAGATCCCTAACAATCTCATGTCCAACCATCCGTGGCGGCATTGGCGCCGATGTGCTGCTTCAAATGTTGCTGCTTGAGCCACTAGACATGGATGGCCATCCACCCCACAGACCTCCTCCATCAAACTTAACCTCGCTGGCGGCGCTTCCAACTCCTCCCACAGAAGCCAAGATGACTACCCAAGTCCATGGCAAGAAGAAGAGGAACGTACATGCAGCCTACCGAAAACGGTCGGGAAAACAAGCCTCAACATGCATCATTGGAACTTTGTATTGAAGGTCAGAGAGAAATAAGAAGCCATCTAGCTGAAGGAAATAAGCCCTAGACGCAATTATAAAGTTATTATTTATTTCCTTATTTCATGATAAATGTTTATTACTCATGCTAGAATTGTATTAACCGGAAACTTAGTACACGTGTGAATACATAGACAAAACATAGTTTCCCTATTATGCCTCTACTTGACTAGCTCGTTAATCAAAGATGGGTTATGTTTCCTAACCATAGACATGTGTTGTCATTTGATAAACAGGGTCACATCATTTGGAGAATGATGTGATGGACATGACCCATCCGTTAGCTTAGCATTATGATCGTCACAGTTTCATTGCTACTACTTTCTTCATGACTTATACATGTTCCTCAGACTATGAGATTATGCAACTCCAGAGTACCGGACGAACACCTTGTGTGCTATCAAACATCACAACATAAATTGGTGATTATAAAGATGCTCTATAGGTGTCTCCGAAGGTGTTTGTTGGGTTGGCATAGATCAAGATTAGGATTTGTCACTCCGTGTTTCGGAGAGGTATCTCTGGGCCCTCTCGGTAATGCTCATCACTATAAGCCTTGCAAGCAATGTGACTAATGAGTTAGTTGCAGGATGAAGTATTACGGAACGAGTAAAGAGACTTGCCGGTAACGAGATTGAACTAGTTATGATGATACCGACGATCGAATCTCGGGCAAGTAACATAGCGATGACAAAGGGAACAACGTATGTTGTTATATGGTTTGACCAATAAAGATCACCGTAGAATATGTAGGAGCCAATATGAGCATCTAGGTTCCACTATTGGTTATTGACCGGAGATGTGTCTCGGTCATGTCTACATAGTTCTCAAACATGTAGGGTCCGCACGCTTAACGTTCGATGACGATATGTATTATGAGTTATGTGTTTTGATGACCGAAGTTTGTTTTGAAGTCCCGGATGAGATCACGGACGTGATGAGGAGTCTCGAAATGGTCGAGACATAAAGATTGATATATTGGACCATGTTATTCGGACACCGGAAGTATTCCGTGAAGTTTCGGGTAAAACCGAAGTGCCGGAGGGGTTAACGGAACCCCAAGGAGAACTAATGGGCCACCATGGGCCTTAGTGGAGAGACAGGAGGGCAGCCAGGACAGGTTGCCCCCCCGTGGAGTCCGAATAGGACAAGAGAAGGGGGGCGGCGCCCCCTTTCCTACTCCCTCTCCCTCTCCTTCCTTCCTCCTCTCTTCCTTGTGATAGAATCCTACTAGTCCTAGTAGTCCTAGTAGGGCTCCCTCTCCTTGGGCGCGCCCCTAGGGACGGCCGGCCTCCCCCTTGCTCCTTATATACGGGGGCAGGGGGCACCCTTGAACACACAAGTTTCTCTTAACCGTGTGCGGTGGCCCCTCCACAGTTCTCGATCATACCATCGTAGTGCTTAGGCGAAGCCCTGCGCCGGTAGCATCATCATCACTGTCACCACGCCATCGTGCTGATGAAACTCACCCTCGTCCTCAACTAGATCAAGAGCATGAGGGACGTCATCAAGCTGAACGTGTGTTGAACACGGAGGTGTCATACGTTCAGTACTTGATTGGTTGGATCGCGAAGAAGTTCGACTACATCAACCGCGTTATTGAAACACTTCCACTTTCGGTCTACGAGGGTATGTGGACACACTCTCCCCTCTTGTTGCTATGCATCACCTAGATAGATCTTGCATGATCGTAGGATTTTTTTTTGAAATTACTGTGTTCCCCAATAGTGCTATCAGAGCCAGGTTTATGCGTAGATGTTATATGCATGAGTAGAACACAAAGAGTTGTGGGCGATAATAGTCATACTGCTTAACACCAACGTCTTACTTTGATTCGGCGGTATTGTTGGATGAAGCGGCCCGAACCGGCATTACATGACCGCGTTCATGAGACTGGTTCTACCGACGTGCTTATGCACATAGGTGGCTGGCGAGTGTCTGTTTCTCCAACTTTAGTTGAATCGAGTTTGACTACGGCCGGTCCTTGTTGAAGGTTAAAACAACACACTTGACGAAAAATCGTTGTGGTTTTGATGCGCAGGTAAGAACGGTTCTTGCTAGAAGCTCGTAGCAGCCACGTAAAACTTGCAACAACAAAGTAGAGGACGTCTAACTTGTTTTGGCAGGGCTTGTTGTGATGTGATATGGTCAAGACATGATGTGACATAAATTGTCGTATGAGATGATCATGTTTTGTAACAGAGTTATCAGCAACTGGCAGGAGCCATATGGTTGTCGCTTTATTGTATGCAATGCAATCGCCATGTAATTGTTTTACTTTATCACTAAGTGGTAGCGATAGTCGTAGAAGCAATAGTTGGCGAGACGACGACGATGCTACGATGGAGATCAAGGTGTCGCACCGGTGACAATGGAGATCATGATGATGCTTCGGTGATGGAGATCATGAGCACAAGATGATGATGGCCATATCATGTCACATATTTTGATTGCATGTGATGTTTATCTTTTATGCATCTTATTTTGCTTAGTACGGCAGTAGCATTATAAGATGACCCCTTACTAAATTTCAAGGTATAAGTGTTCTCCCTGAGTATGCACCGTTGCTACAGTTCGTCGTGCCGAGACACCACGTGATGATCGGGTGTGATAAGATTTATGTTCATATACAACGGGTGCAAGCCAGATTTGCACACATATATTACTCGGGTTAAACTTGACGAGCCTAGCATATGCAGATATGGCATCGGAACACTGAGACCGAAAGGTCGAACGTGAATCATATAGTAGATATGATCAACATAGTGATGTTCACCATTGGAAGCTACTCCATCTCACGTGATGATCGAACATGGTTTGGTTGATTTGAATCACGTGACCATTTAGATGACTAGAGGGATGTCTATCTAAGTGGGAGTTCTTAAGTAATATGATTAATTGAACTTTAATTTATCATGAACTTACTCCTAACAGTTATTTTGCATGTCTATGTTATTGTAGATCAATGGCATGTGCTACCATTCCTTTGAATTTTAATGCGTTCCTAGAGAAAGCCAAGTTGAAAGATGATGGCAGCAATTACACGGACTGAGTTCATAACTTGAGGATTATCCTCATTGCTGCACAGAAGAATTATGTCTTGGAAGCACCGTTAGGTGTACCACCCGCACCAGCAACTGCAAACATTGTAAATGCCTGGCAGACATGTGTTGATGACTACTCGATAGTTCAGTGTGCCATTCTCTACGACTTAGAATCGGGACTTCAAAGACGTTTTTGAACGTCATGGAGCATATGAGATGTTCCAAGAGTTGAAGTTAATATTTCAAGCAAATGCCCGAGTTGAGAGATATGAAGTCTCCAACAAGTTCTATAGCTGCAAAATGGAGGAGAATATTTCTGTCAGTGAACACATACTCAGAATGTCTGGGTACCATAACCACTTGACTCAGCTGGGAGTTAATCTTCCTGATGATAGTGTCAATGATAGAGTTCTTCAATCACTGCCACCAAGCTATAAAGGCTTCATGACGAACTATAATATGCAAGGGATGAACAAGACTATTACCGAGCTCTTCGCGATGCTAAAAGCTGCGGAGGTAGAAATCAAGAAGGGGCATCAAGTGTTCATGGTCAACAAGACCACTAGTTTCAAGAAAAAGGGCAAAGGGAAGAAGGGGAACTTCAAGAAGAACGGTAAGAAAGTTGCCGCTCGGGAGAAGAAACTCAAGTATGGACCTAAGCCTGAAACTGAGTGCTTCTACTGCAAAGGGACTGATCACTTGAAGCATAATTGCCCCAAGTATTTGGCGGATAAGAATGATGGCAAAGTGAAAGGCATATTTGATATACATGTTATTGATGTGTACCTTACTAATGCTCATAGTAGCGCCTGGGTATTTGATACTGGTTCTGCTGGTCATATTAGCAACTTGAAACAGGGGCTACGGATTAAACGAAGATTGGCTAAGGACGAGGTGACGATGCGCGTGGGAAATGGTTCCAAGGTCGATGTGATTGCCGTTGGCATGCTACCTCTACATCTACCTTCGGGATTAGTTTTAGACCTGAATAATTGTTATTTGGTGCCAGCGTTGAGCATGAACATTATATTTGGATCTTGTTTGATGCGAGACGGTTATTCATTTAAATCAGAGAATAATGGTTGTTCTATTTATATGAGTAATATCTTTTATGGTCATGCACCCTTGCTGAGTGGTCTATTTTTGTTGAATCTCGATCGTGATGATACACATGTTCATAATATTGAAGCCAAAAGATGCAAAGTTGATAATGATAGTGCAACTTATTTGTGGCACTACAGTTTGGGTCATATCGGTGTAAAGCGCATGAAGAAACTCCATGCTGATGGACTTTTGGAATCACTTGATTATGAATCACTTGGTGCTTGCGAACCGTGCCTCATGGGCAAGATGAATAAAACTCCGTTCTCCGGAACAACGGAACGAGCTACTGACTTATTGGAAATAATACATACATATGTATGCAGTCTAATGAGTGTTGAGGCTCGTGGCGGGTATTGTTATTTTCTTACCTTCACAGATGATTTGAGCAAATATGGTTATATCTACTTAATGAAGCATAAGTCCGAACATTTGAAAAGTTCAAAGAATTTCAGAGTGAAGTGGAAAATCATCGTAACAAGAAAATAAAATTTCTACGATCTGATCGTGGAGGTGAATATTTGAGTTACGATTTTGGTCTTCATTTGAAACAATGTGGAATAGTTTCACAACTTACGCCACCTAGAACACCACAACGAAATGGTGTGTCCAAACGTCATAACCATACTTTATTGGATATGGTGCGATCTGTGATGTCTCTTACTAATTTACCGCTATCATTTTGGGGTTATGCTTTAGAGACGGCTGCATTCACTTCAAATATGGCACCATCAAAATGCGTTGAGACGACGCCTTATGAATTGTGGTTTGGCAAGAAACCAAAGGTGTCGTTTTTTAAAGTTTGGGGCTGTGATGCTTATGTGAAAAAGCTTTAACCTGATAAGCTCGAACCCAAATCGGAGAAGTGCGTCTTCATAGGATACCCAAAGGAAACTGTTGGGTACACCTTCTATCACAGATCCGAAGGCAAGATATTTGCTGCTAAGAATGGATCCTTTCTAGAGAAGGAGTTTCTGTCGAAAAAAGTGAGTGGGAGGAAAGTAGAACTTGATGAGGTAATTGTACCTTCTCCCTTATTGGAAAGTAGTTCATCACAGAAATCAGTTCCAGTGATTCCTACACCAATTAGTGAGGAAGCTAATGATGATGATCATGAAACTTCGGATCAAGTTACTACCGAACCTCATAGGTCTTCCAGAGTGAGATCCACACCAGAGTGGTACGGTAATCTTGTTTTGGAAGTCATATTACTAGACCATGGTAAACCTACGAACTATGAGGAAGTGATGATGAGCCCAGATTCCGCAAAATGGCTTGAGGCCATGAAATCTGAGATGGGATCCATGTATGAGAACAAAGTGTGGACTTTGGTGGATTTGCCCGATGATCGGCAAGCCATAGAAAATAAATGGACCTTCAAGAAGAAGACTGACGCTGACGGCAATGTTACTGTCTACAAAGCTCAACTTGTTGTGAAAGGTTTTCAACAAGTTCAAGGAGTTGACTACGATGAGACTTTCTCACCCGTAGCAATGTTTAAGTCTATCCGAATCATGTTAGCAGTTGCCGTATTTTATGATTATGAAATTTGGCAGATGGATGTCAAAACTGCATTCCTAAATGGATTTTTGGAAGAAGAGTTGTATATGATGCAACCAGAAGGTTTTATCGATCCAAAGGGTGCTCACAAAGTGTGCAAGCTCCAGCAATCCATTTATGTACTGGTGCAAGCCTCTCGGAGTTAGAATAAACGTTTTGATAGTGTGATCAAAGCATATGGTTTTATACAGACTTTTGGAGAAGCCCGTATTTACAAGAAAGTGAGTGGGAGCTCTGTAGCATTTCTAATATTATATGTGGATGAAATATTGTTGATTGGAAATGATATAGAATTTCTGGATAACATAAAGGGATACTTGAATAAGAGTTTTTCAATGAAAGACCTCAGTGAAGCTGCTTACATATTGGACATCAAGATCTATAGAGATAGATCAAGACGCTTGATTGGACTTTCACAAAGCACATACCTTGATAAAGTTTTGAAGAAGTTCAAAATGGATCAGTCGAAGAAAGGGTTCTAGCCTGTGTTACAAGGTGTGAAGTTGAGTTAGACTCAATGCCCAACCACTGCAGAAGATAGAGAGAAAATGAAAGTGATTCCCTATGCTTCAGCCATAGGTTCTATCATGTATGCAATGTTGTGTACCAGACCTGATGTGTGACTTGCTATAAGCATAGCAGGGAGGTACCAAAGTAATCCCGGAGTGGAGCACTAGACAGTGGTCAAGAACACCTTGAAATACCTGAAAAAGGACTAAGGATATGTTTCTCGTTTATGGAGGTGACAAAGAGCTCGTCATAAACGGTTACGTCGATGCAAGCTTTGACACTGATCCGGATGACTCTAAGTTGCAATCTGGATACGTATTTTTATTGAATGGAGGAGCTGTCAGTTGGTGCAGTTCCAAGAAGAGCACCGTGGAGGGATCTACGTGTGAAGTGGAGTACATTGCTGCTTCAGAAGCAGCAAATGAAGGAGTCTGGATGAAGGAGTTCATATTCAATCTAGGTGTCATACCTAGTGCACCAGGTCCAATGAAAATCTTTTGTGACAATACTGGTGCAATTGCCTTGGCAAAGGAATCTAGATCTCACAAGAGAACCAAGCACATCAAGAGATGCTTCAATTCCATCCGTCATCAAGTGTCGGAGGGGGACATAGATATTTGCAAGATACATACGGATCTGAATGCTGCAGACCCATTGACTAAGCCTCTCCCATGAGCAAAACATGATCAACACCAAAAGTCCATGGGTGTTAGAATCATTACTTTGTAATCTAGATTATTGACTCCAGTCCAAGTGGGAGACTGCTACCTCTTGAGCACTGCGTTGGATATCCCCGAAGAGGAGAGGATGATGCAGCAAAGTAGTGTATGTATTTCCTTCAGTTTTTGAGAACCAAGGTATCAATCCAGTAGGAGACCACGCACAAGTCCCTCGTACCTACACAAAATGATAGCTACTCGCAACCAACGCGATTAGGGGTTGTCAATCCCTTCGAGGTCACTTACGAGAGTGAGATCTGATAGAGATGATAAATAATATTTTTGGTATTTTTGATAGATAGTTGCAAAGTGAAAAGTAAAAGGCAAAGTAAAAACAAAGCAAGTAAATAAAGTGATAGAGATTGATATGATGAGAATAGACCCGGGGCCATAGGTTTCACTAGCGGCTTCTCTCAAGAGCATAGATATTCTACGGTGGGTGAACAAATTACTGTTGAGCAATTGACAGAATTGAGCATAGTTATGACTATATCTAGGCAATGATCATGTATGTAGGCATCACATCCGAGACAAGTAGATCGAAACGATTCTGCATCTAGTACTATTACTCCACTCATCGACCGCTATCCAGCATGCATCTAGAGTATTAAGTTAAAAACAGAGTAACGCCTTAAGCAAGATGACATGATGTAGAGGGATAAATTCATGCAATATGATAAAAACCCCATCTTGTTATCCTCGACGGCGACAATACAATACGTGCCTTGCTGCCCCTTCTGTCACTGGGTAAGGACACCGCAAGATTGAACCCAAAGCTAAGCACTTCTCCCATTGCAAGAACTACCAATCTAGTTAGCCAAACCAAAAAGGATAATTTGAAAAGACTTGCAAAGATAACTCAATCATACATAAAAGAATTCAGAGAAGAATCAAATATTTTCCATAGATAATACTGGATCATAAACCCACAATTCATCGGTCTCAACAAACACACCGCAAAAAGAAGATTACATTGAATAGATCTCCACAAGAGAGGGGGAGAACATTGTATTGAGATCCAAAAAGAGAGAAGAAGCCATCTAGCTACTAGCTATGGACCTGAAGGTCTGAAGTAAACTACTCACACTTCATCGGAGGGGCTATGGTGTTGATGTAGAAGCCCTCCGTGGTGGATGCCCCCTCCGGCGGAGCTCCGGAACAGGCCCCAAGATGGGATCTCCTGGATACAGAAGGTTGCGGCGGTGGAATTAGGTTTTTGGCTCCTGTTCTGATCGTTCGGGGATACGTAGGTATATATAGGAGGAAGGAGTACGTCGGTGGAGCAACAGGGGGCCCACGAGGTAGGGGGCGCGCCCAGGGGGGAGCGCCCTCCACCCTCGTGACCGCCTCTGGCACTTCTTGGAGTAGGGTCCAAGTCTCCTGGATCACGTTCGGTGAGAAAATCACGTTCCCGAAGGTTTTATTCCATTTGGACTCCGTTTGATATTCTGTTTCTTCGAAACACTGAAATAGGCAAAAAACAACAATTTTGGGCTGGGCCTCCGGTTAATAGGTTAGTCCCAAAAATAATATAAAAGTGGAAAATAAAGCCCAATATAGTGCAAAATAGTAGATAAAGTAGCATGGAGCAATCAAAAATTATAGATATGTTGGAGACGTATCAGGCATCCCCAAGCTTAATTCCTGCTCGTCCTCGAGTAGGTAAATGATAAAAAAAAGAATTTTTGATGCGGAGTGATACTTTGGCATAATTTCAATGTAAATATTCTTAATTGTGATATGAATATTCAGATCCAAAAGATTCAAGACAAAAGTTCATATTGACACAAAAATAATAATACTTCAAGCATACTAATCAAAGCAATCATGTCTTCTCAAAATAACATGGCAAAAGAAAGTTCGTCCCTACAAAGATCATATAGTTAGGCTATGCTTCATTTTCGTCACACAAAGATGTTCCCAACTTCTATTCCCCTGATGACAAGCCAAGCAATTGTTTCATACTTAAATAATCTCAAACTTTTTCAATCTACACGCAATACATGAGCGCGAGCCATGGATATAGCACTATGGGTGGAATAGAATGGTGGTTGTGGAGAAGACAAAAAGGAGGGAAGATAGTCTCACATCAAGTAGGCATATCAAAGGGCTATGGAGATGCCCATCAATAGATATCAATGTGAGTGAGTAGGGATTGCCATGCAATGGATGCACTAGAGCTATAAGTTAATGAAAGCTCTACAAAAGAAACTAAGTGGGTGTGCATCCAGCTTGCTTTCTCACGAAGACCTAGCGCATTTTGAGGAAGCCCATCATTGGAATATACAAGCCAAGTTCTATAATGAAAAATTCCCACTAGTATATGAAAGTGACAAAATGAGAGACTCTCTATCATGAAGATCTTGGTGCTATTTTGAAGCACAAGTGTGGTAAAAGGATAGTAGCATTGTCCCTTCTCTCTTTTTCTCTCATTTTTTATTTGGGCCCTTCTCTTTTTTTGGGCCCCCTTTTTTATTTTTTCGTCCGGAGTCTCATCCCGACTTATGGGGGAATCATAGTCTCCATCATACTTTCCTCACTTGGGACAATGCTCTAATAATGATGATCATCACACTTTTATTTTTCTTACAACTCAACAATTACAACTCGATACTTAGAACAAAGTATGACTCTATATGAATGCCTCCGGCGGTGTACCAGGATATGCAATGAATCATGAGTGACATGTATGAAAGAAGTATGAACAGTGGCCTTGCCACAAATACGATGTCAACTACATGATCATGCTAGCAATATGACAATGATGGAGCGTGTCATAATAAACGGAACGGTGGAAAGTTGCATGGCAATATATCTCGGAATGGCTATGGAAATGCCATGATAGGTAGGTATGGTGGCTGTTTTGAGGAAGGTATATGGTGGGTGTATGATACCGGCGAAAAGTGTGCGGTATTAGAGAGGCTAGCAAAGGTGGAAGGATGGGGAAAAAGTGCGTATAATCCATGGACTCAACATTAGTCATAAAGAACTCATATACTTGTTGCAAAAATTTAGAAGTCATCAAAAATTAAGTACTACGCGCATGCTCCTAGGGGTATAGATTGGTAGGAAAAGATCATCGCTCGTCCATGACCGCCACTCGTAAGGGTGCACAAGCCAGGTACACTTCATGTTTGAAATTTGTTACACAACTTTAACCATACGTGCATGCTATGGGACTTGAAAACTTCAACACAAGAATTTCTCAAATTCATAATCACCCAACTAGCACGACTTTGATATTATCACCTCCATATCTCAAAACAATTATCAAGCATCAAACTTATCTTAGTATTCAATTCACTCAAAAGAAAGTTTCACATATCTTGAATACTAAGTATATTAACTTTAAGCAAATTACCATGCTATTAACGACTCTCAAAATAATCTAAGTCAAGCATGAGAGATAAATAGTTTCTTTAAAACAAATCCACCACCATTCTCTAAAAGATTGTCACGCCCAATTTGCGACCCTATCCAAAAGGAACTCGAAGGTCCCACCAAGGATAAACCCGCATATTGAAACGCTTTTGCAAGGTGGATATCATTACATCAACATTACATAATAGATGGGGATACATACAAGAGGCATACAATGCCACACGAATACAACATCACAATACATGAGAGCATCATCCGACTACGGATGAAGCACAAACAGAAACTCAAACGACATCCACCCTGCTAGCCCAGGCTGCCAACCTGGAACCTATCCCCTGATCGGAGAAGAAGCAGAAGAAGAACTCAATGCAAGCAAGCATCGCTCTCGCGTCAAGATCATCGCATAAACCTGTACCTGCAACTTTTGTTGTAGTAATCTGTGAGCCATGAGGACTCAGCAATCCCATTACCATGGGTATCAAGACTAGCAAAGCTTAAAGGCAAAGGAAGGGGTAAAGTGGTGAGGTTGCAGCAGCGACTAAGCATATATGGTGGCTAACATACGCAAATAAGAGCGAGAAGAGAGCAAGCGGAACAGACGTGAAACTAGCAATGATCAAGAAGTGATCCTCAACTCCTACTTACGTCAAACATAACCCAAAGACCGTGTTCACTTCCCGGACTCCGCCAAAAAGGGACCATCACGGCTACACACACGGTTGATGCATTTTAATTTGGATCAGGTGTCAAGTTATCTACAACCGGACATTAACAAATTCCCATCTGCCTATAACCGCAGGCACGACTTTCGAAAGATTATACCCTGCAGGGGTGTCCCAACTTAGCCCATGATAAGCTCTCGCGATCAACGAAGGATATACCTTCTCCCAGGAAGACCCGATCAGACTCAGAATCCCGGTTTACAAGACATTTCGACAATGGTAAAACAAGACCAGCAAGACCGCCCGATGCGCCGACAATCCCGATAGGAGCTGCACATATCTCGTTCTCAGGGCAACACCGGATAAGCGAAGCGTACAGGTACCGACGTAACCCAAGTTGCCAAGGGATGGTCCCGCACGGTGCTCTAGTTTGGACCAACACTTAGACAAGCATTGGCCCGGGGGGGCTGTAATAAAGATGACCCTTGGGTTAATTACTCCCAAGGGAAATATAGGTGGTGGTGAGGCAAATGGTAAAACCAAGGTTGGGCCTTGCTGGAGGAGTTTTATTCAAAGCGAATTGTCGAGGGGGTCCCATAAATCACCCGACCGCGTAAGGAACGCAAAATCCGGGAACATAACACCGGTATGACGGAAAACTAGGGCAGCAAGAGTGGAACAAAACACCATGCAGAAGGCCGAGCCTTCCATCCTTTACCAAATATATAGATGCATTAATAATATAAGAGATATTGTGATATCCCAACCAAAATCCTGTCCACCATGGAGAAATCTTCAACTTCACAACTGGCAACGCTATAAGAGGGCTGAGCAAAAGCGGTAACATAGCCAAGCAACGGTTTGCTAGGAATGGTGTCAAAGGTTAGAGGTTCATGGCAATTTGGGAGGCTTGATGAGCAAAAGAGAGGTAGCGCAGCAAAGCGATAGAACGAAGCAACTAGCATAGCAATGATAGTAGTGAGATCCAGGGTAGCGGTCATCTTTCCTGAAATCCCGCAAGGAAGAAGAACGAGTCCATGAAGAAGACGAACGGATGAAGCCGAACCAAGCATAGACGAACGAATCCTCACGATCGCAACGAAACAGGAACTATCGAGAAGAAGCACACAACATAGTAAACACACCACACATGAACAAGACATGATGCACAACAAGAATGATGCATGACAAGGCTACATGAAGCTACTCATGGCAAGAGATGATGCAAACAAGAACAACACATCAAGGCAAGTTTAAATAAGGCCGGGAACAACATATAACAATTCCGGTAAGTCCTCATATGCATATTTCGAAATTGGTCCATATCTGAATAAACCTTATCTTCAAGTTGTTAAACAGCAAGTTAAGATGCACCAAGATGACCTACAGGAGATTCTAGTCAATGTACATATAAAGTTCATTTAGTTCGGAGCTACGGCCTAGGAGATATGAGCAAAACAAGTTAAACATGGCATTGATGCAAAATGCATACAAACATCAAGCAAACACCTCAAAACAAGGATGCAACATGATAATATGAAACAACATGCAAAATCAAGCAAGTTTCATATAGAGCACACTCAAAACGGAGCAACGGTTCAACACATGCACTCTATATAAGTTTAAAGGACAAGCTGTCCAAAACAGCAACTAGGCATATTGCAAGCATCAAATCAATATGCTACAGGACCTTAACATGAAAACAAAATACATGGACATGATGTACAGGTAAAGCATAACAAAACATGAACACTGAGCTATCTCCATAAATCACTAGAACATGCTCAAACACACATGGAATGATTGCAAATAATAACAGTTCAGACTTTGCAGAAAATAACATCAGGTTGCAATGTCTAGAGCTATCAAACAACATGTTACAGGAACTTATCATGGCAAACAAAGACATGGCATGATTCTACTCAAAGCATAGATAAAAAGTCCCTTACTGACCATAAGCCAAAAAGGATCAGAAAATATGATGGCACCCACGTAAACATGGCAAGTTATAATACAGATTCATACATGGCAGAAACAGAATTATGAAGGCATATAGATAAGCTTGTACCACTCACCACAGAGAAATACATGGCATGGCAAGGCAACCAACAGTGAGAATACATGTTTATGAAGCTAGGCATGGCAAGAGCAAGTTCATAGGGTACATGGATCACTAACAACAACCTTGGCAAAATTGAATAACATGTAAACAATCTGCCAGGAAACATTTTGAAGCAAAAGTACAGCACGAAAATGACATGCTAGACTATTCCATAATTGCAACCAAGGGCATTAATGGATAGGGAACAACCATATGTTCAAAACACCCTTACTGAAGTATCTCAAAATATGCATGGATCTCTCTGTAGCATCATGTTTACATGGCATCAAAATAACAGCAGAACAGGGACTAAAATCAGCAACATCACGATGCCTAGTTTGCATGCTTGTGCTAGTCACCACATTGATCACAAAAAACATGGTAAGCACCTCTGTAAAGAAGACATAGCATAGATCAAAACACCTGTAGACATCAACCTCATAGGATGCACACATCAAACATGGCAAAAATGACAAAGAAATCATTCTGTTAACAGACAGCAGAAAACATCATGAAGCACTCTTACAACGATGATTCAGGCATCAAGATGACCTCAAATTAACATAATGCAATGGAATGAAATGAAGTACTCGTCGAGACGAACAATTTGACATATTACACGCACAAAACGGAGCTACAGATGCAGAGATACAATGCGATGAACATGACATGATAATGTAAATATATTTCTGGACAGTCAAAAACAGAGGGGGGAAAAGTCAACCTCGTGCACGGATTTCGAAGCAGCGACGGATCTCGCCGGAGATCGGCCGGAGGGAGGCCGGAGGAGGCGGGAAGAGGGCCGGGGAGGCGCGGCGGAGGCGGATCAGGCCGGTCCCATCCCGGATCCGGCCGGGGATGGCGGGGCACGGGCGCGGCTCCGGCGCCGGCGGAGCTTCGGCTCGGCGGCCATGGCTAGGTTGGCGGGGCTGAGCAGGGTGGCGGAGGAAGCCCTGCGGGCGCGCGACGGTGGCGGCCGGGCCGGGCGGCGGCGCGTACCGGCGGCGCGGAGGCCGGCGACGGGGCTTGGACGCGGAGCGGCGGATCGGCGGACGTGGCGCGGGCGCGGGGCGCACCGGCGAGGAGGCGGCGGCCGGCGCGGCGCCCGGGCGGCAGCGGGCGGCGCGCGGGCCGGGCGGCAGAAGGTGGCGCTCGCGCGGGCTCGCGTGGGCCTGGCGGGCCGCGGCGGCGCGCGGGATGGGGACGGACAGCTGGCGGCTGGCGATTCGCCCAGGAACGGCGGCGGACGTGTCCAGTCCGGTCCGGACATGTCCGGCGCGGCGCGGAGGGGAAAATTAGGGTTTCGGGGGGATTTGATCCGTGAATTTCGGGGAAGAGGCATATTTATAGATTCTGGGAGCTAGGAGATTCCAAATGAGGAGCGGTTTTCGGCCACGCGATCATGATCAAACGACGGAGAGCATGGAGGGGAGTTAGATGGGCTTTGGGCCACTTTGAAAGGGTGTTCGGATGCAAAGAGAAGGAGGCTTTTGCGGTTACCCGGTTAACCGTTGGAGTACCAAACGACCTCCAAATGGCACGAAACTTGATAGGCGGTCTACCGGTGTTATACCAAGGCCGCTTGGCAAGACTCGATCCATTCCGAGAACGTTCAACACCCGCTCACGAAGAGAGGCAAGAAGGGGATGCTGGATGACATAGGAGCGCCGGATCGCAGAACGAACAACCGGGAAAATTCTCGGATGCATGAGACGAACACGTATGCAAAATGAAATGCACATGATGACATGACAATATGCAACACGCAAGCAAAAGACATGGCAATGACAGCGAATAACTGGCGGACACCTAGCGCATCGGATCCGGGGCATTACAACACTCCTCCACTAACAAGAGATCTCGTCCCGAGATCTTAGGACCGAGATAGAAGGGAAAAGTTATGAGGTGAAACAAGAACTCATGAGAGGAAACAAAGAAACGAGATCACTCGAGAAGAAGAGAGGAACGACGAGAGTGACGAGAATCGAAAGCTCAAGGAATCAGATAGACTATGAAACCACTCCGGTTAGAACAAGATAAGAAACGACTAAGAGTGAAAGGATTTAGGCAGCACTCCGGTTGAAAATGGAAGGAAAAGAACATGAACTTGAGGGGATGGAATGATACCTGATGAAGACATGACACAAAACCTCCGGAAAGAATTAAAAGAGTTGAATGAAAAGAACGGAGAAGAAAATGACAACTTGTGCCACGAATGAAATAGAAAGCAACCTTACAAGAAAAGATTGAATGGAGTTGTTGAGAAAATCAACAACGAAAGAATAAGCTTGTTGTGGTCTTATAGGTAACATCTCAGAAATTATGAGTTGATAACCAGCCGCAAACGGAAATGATTGGATAGCTGAGAAGAACGAAAGGATGCAAAACTCCACTTCAAAAGAAGACGGAGAATTAATTGCACTTCAAGATGCAAGAAGAAAAGATACTTGAACTCCGCCAACAAGAATCTTGATGAACTATTGAAGAAAGAATTAAATCATGAAGAACCACCATGAAGAACTCCGGTAACAAAAAGGATGACGAGATAAAATGAAGGATGAAAGAATACGATGAGCCTTGCGATGATTTAGATGGGGGTTCCGACGAAATGACCGAGGAAATTTGAACTCCGGAAAGAAAAGATGAAAAACACTTGGAACTAGAATTTATTCATCAAGAACAAACTCCGAAGGAAGGGATTAATCACTCTGATGAAATAAGAATAAGATTTATTGTATGCTTATCCTTCATCAAATTAAATTGATGACTAGCAATGGATTTCGGATACTACTTATTCTTTTTGGAAAAGGATTATGAAGTGACATTACTCAAACTTGAGAAGGTCTTCATGAACCACCGGTAGGATTGAAAGAAGGAATGGATTAAAATGATGATCAAGGAAAAAGAATCTTGAACGAGCCACCGTAAGAATTCGGAAATGACTGACGAAAGAGAATGAATCACCGGGAAGAATTAGAAGAACGAATATGCTCGAGGGGATTTATATGCCAAAGAACAAAGAGATCAAGAGCTGAATAAAGGGCACTTGAACGAAGCACCGGATCAAGAGCTGAAATCTGAGCGACGAAGGGGCTGAGGAGTAAAAAGAATTCCTACTCTCCGATATAACGAGACTCCGAAAACAGTTTTCTTCTAGACTCAACAACGGCCAAACTACACGATCAATCAAGGGGGCTCCTAGGGTCGGTCGAGGCTCTGATACCAACTTGTCACGCCCAATATGCGACCCTATCCAAAAGGAACTCGAAGGTCCCACCAAGTATAGACCCGCATATTGAAACGCTTTTGCAAGGTGGATATCATTACATCAACATTACATAATAGATGGGGATACATACAAGAGGCATACAATGCCACACGAATACAACATCACAATACATGAGAGCATCATCCGACTACGGATGAAGCACAAACAGAAACTCAAATGACATCCACCCTGCTAGACCAGGCTGCCGACCTGGAACCTATCCCTGATCGGAGAAGAAGCAGAAGAAGAACTCAATGCAAGCAAGCATCGCTCTCGCATCAAGATCATCGCATAAAACTGTACCTACAACTATTGTTGTAGTAATCTCTGAGCCACGAGGACTCAGCAATCCCATTACCATGGGTATCAAGACTAGCAAAGCTTAAAGGGAAAGGAAGGGGTAAAGTGGTGAGGTTGCAGCAGCGACTAAGCATATATGGTGGCTAACATACGCAAATAAGAGCGAGAAGAGAGCAAGTAGAACGGACGTGAAACTAGCAATGATCAAGAAGTGATCCTGAACTCCTACTTACGTCAAACATAACCCAAAGACCGTGTTCACTTCCCGGACTCCGCCGAAAAGGGACCATCACGGCTACACACACGGTTGATGCGTTTTAATTTGGATCAAGTGTCAAGTTATCTACAACCGGACATTAACAAATTCCCATCTGCCTATAACCGCAGGCACGGCTTTCGAAAGATTATACCTTGTAGGGGTGTCCCAACTTAGCCCATGATAAGCTCTCGCGATCAGCGAAGGATATACCTTCTCCCAGGAAGACCCGATCAGACTCGGAATCCCGGTTTACAAGACATTTCGACAATGGTAAAACAAGACCAGCAAGACCGCCCGATGCGTCGACAATCCCGATAGGAGCTGCACATATCTCGTTCTCAGGGCAACACCGGATAAGCGAAGCGTACAGGTACCGACGTAACCCAAGTTGCCAAGGGATGGTCCCGCATGGTGCTCTAGTTTGGACCAACACTTAGACAAGCATTGGCCCGGGGGGGCTGTAATAAAGATGACCCTTGGGTTAATTACTACCAAGGGAAATATAGGTGGTGGTGAGGCAAATGGTAAAACCAAGGTTGGGTCTTGCTGGAGGAGTTTTATTCAAAGCGAACTGTCGAGGGGGTCCCATAAATCACCCGACCACGTAAGGAACGCAAAATCCGGGAACATAACACCGGTATGACGGAAAACTAGGGCAGCAAGAGTGGAACAAAACACCAGGCATAAGGCCGAGCCTTCCACCCTTTACCAAATATATAGATGCATTAATAATATAAGAGATATTGTGATATCCCAACCAAAATCCTGTCCACCATGGAGAAATCTTCAACTTCACCTGTAACTAGCAACACTATAAGAGGGCTGAGCAAAAGCGGTAACATAGCCAAGCAATGGTTTGTTAGGAATGGTGTCAAAGGTTAAAGGTTCATGGCAATTTGGGAGGCTTGATGAGCAAAAGATAGGTAGCGCAGCAAAGCGATAGAACGAAGCAACTAGCATAGCAATGATAGTAGTGAGATCCAGGGTAGCGGTCATCTTGCCTGAAATCCCGCAAGGAAGAAGAACGAGTCCATGAAGAATACGAACGGGTGAAGCCGAACCAAGCGTAGACGAACGAATCCTCACGATCGCAACGAAACAGGAACTATCGAGAAGAAGCACACAACATAGTAAACACACCACACATGAACAAGACATGATGCACAACAAGCATGATGCATGACAAGGCTACATGAAGCTACTCATGGCAAGAGATGATGCAAACAAGAACAACACATCAAGGCAAGTTTAAATGAGGCCTGGAACAACATATAACAATTCCGGTAGGTCCTCATATGCATATTTCGAAATTGGTCCAGATCTGAATAAATCTTATCTTCAAGTTGTTAAACAGCCAGTTAAGATGCACCAAGATGACCTACAGGAGATTCTAGTCAATGTACATATAAAGTTCATTTAGTTCGGAGCTACGGCCTAGGAGATATGAGCAAAACAAGTTAAACATGGCATTGATGCAAAATGCATACAAACATCAAGCAAACACCTCAAAACAAGGATGCAACATGATAATATGAAACTACATGCAAAATCAAGCAAGTTTCATATAGAGCACACTCAAAACGGAGCAACGGTTCAACACATGCACTCTATATAAGTTTAAAGGACAAGCTGTCCAAAACAGCAACTAGGCATATTGCAAGTATCAAAACAATATGCTACAGGACCTTAACATGAAAACAAAAGACATGGGCATGATGTACAGGTAAAGCATAACAAAACATGAACACTGAGCTATCTCCATAAATCACTAGAACATGCTCAAACACACATGGAAAGATTGCAAATAATAACAGTTCAGACTTTGCAGAAAATAACATCAGGTTGCAATGTTTAGAGCTATCAAACAACATGTTACAGGAACTTATCATGGCAAACAAAGATATGGCATGATTCTACTCAAAGCATAGATCAAAAGTCCCTTACTGACCATAAGCCAAAAAGGATCAGAAAATATGATGGCACCCACGTAAATATGGCAAGTTATAATACAGATTCATACATGGCAGAAACAGAATTATGAAGGCATGTAGATGAGCTTGTACCACTCACCACAAAGAAATACATGGCATGGCAAGGCAACCAACAGTGAGAATACATGTTTATGAAGCTAGGCATGGCAAGAGCAAGTTCATACGGTGCATGGATCACTAACAACAACCTTGGCAAAATTGAATAACATGTAAACAATCTGCCAGGAAACATTTTGAAGCAAAAGTAGAGCATGAAAATGACATGCTAGACTATTCCATAATTACAACCAAGAGCATTAATGGATAGAGAACAACCATATGTTCAAAACACCCTTACTGAAGTATCTCAAAATATGCATGGATCTCTCTGTAGCATCATGTTTACATGGCATCAAAATAACAGTAGAACAGGGACTAAAATCAGCAACATCACGATGCCTAGTTTGCATGCTTGTACTAGTCACCACATTGATCAAAAAAATACATGGTAAGCACGTCTGTAAATAAGAGATAGCATAGATCAAAACACCTGTAGACATCGACCTCATAGGATGCACACATCAAACATGGCAAAAATGACAAAAGAGCTCGTTCTGTTAACAGACAACAGAAAACATCATGAAGCACTCTTACAATGATGATTCTGGCATCAAGATGACCTCAAATGAACATGATGCAATGGAATGAAATGAAGTACTCGTCGAGACGAACAATTTGACATATTTCACGCACAAAACGGAGCTACGGTTGCAGAGATACAATGCGATGAACATGGCATGATAATGTAAATATATTTCAGGACAGCCAAAAACAGAGGGGGAAAAAGTCAACCTCGTGCACGGATTTCGAAGCAGCGATGGATCTCGCCGGAGATTGGACGGAGGGAGGTCGGAGGAGGCGGGGAGAGGGTCGGGGAGGCGCGGCGGAGGCGGATCCGGCCGGTCCCATCCTGGATCCGGCCGGGGACAGCGGGGCACGGGCGCGGCTCCGGCGCCGGCGGAGCTTCGGCTCGGCGGCCATGGCTAGGCTGGCGGGGCCGAGCAGGGTGGCG
>NC_041381.1:323262465-323293830 GCF_002162155.2 Triticum dicoccoides
CGGATCGACGGACGTGGCGCGGGCGCGGGGCGCACCGGCAAGGAGGTGGCGGCCGGCGGGGTGCCCGGGCGGCGGCGGACGGTGCACGGGCCGGGCGGCAGACGGCATTGCTCGCGCGGGCTCGCGCGGGCCCGTGGCGGGCCTGGCGGGCCGCGGCGGCGCGCGGGACGGGGACGGACAGGTGGCGGCTGGCGATTCGCCCAGGAACGGCGGCGGACGTGTCCAGTCCGGTCCGGACATGTCCGGCGCGGTGCGGAGGGGAAAATTAGGGTTTCGGGGGGATTTGATCCGCGAATTTCGGGGGAGAGGCATATTTATAGATTCTGGGAGCTAGGAGAGTCCAAATGAGGAGCGGTTTTCGGCCACGCGATCATGGTCGAACGGCGGAGAGCATGGAGGGGAGTTAGATGGGCTTTGGGCCATTTTGGAAGGGTGTTGGGCTGCAAAGAGAAGGAGGCTTTTGCGGTTACCCGGTTAACCGTTGGAGTACCAAACGACCTCCAAATGGCACGAAACTTGACAGGCGGTCTACCGGTGTTATACCAAGGCCGCTTGGCAAGACTTGGTCCATTCCGAGAACGTTGAACACCCGCTCACGAAGAGAGGCAAGAAGGGGACGCCGGATGACATAGGAGCGCCGGATCGCAGAACAGACAACAGGGAAAATGCTCGGATGCATGAGACAAACACGTATGCAAAATGAAATGCACATGATGACATGACAATATGCAACACGCAAGCAAAAGACATGGCAATGACAACGAATAACTGGCGGACACCTGGCGCATCGGATCCAGGGCGTTACAAAGATATAAGTGAAGCACTAGAGCAAAAATTATCACGCTCAAAATATATAAGTGAAGCACTATGAGCAAAACTATCAAGCCCAAAAGATATAAGTGAAGCACATAGAGTATTCTAACAAATTCCAATTCATGTATGGCTCTCTCAAAAGGTGTGTACAGCAAGGATGATTGTGGTAGACTAGCAAGCAAAGACACAAATAATACAAGATGCTCCAAGAAAAACACGTATCATGTGGTGAATAAAAATATAGCTCCAAGTAAATTACCGATGGAAGTGGACGAAAGAGGGGATGCCTTCCGGGGCATCCCCAAGCTTTGACTTTTTGGTGTCCTTGGATTATCTTGGGGGTGCCATGGGCATCCCCAAGCTTAGGCTCTTTCCACTCCTTGTTCCATAATCCATCAAAAGAATTCACCCAAAACTTGAAAACTTCACAACACAAAACTCAATAGAAATCTCGTGAGCTCCGTTAGAGAAAGAAAACAAAGAACTACTTAAGGTACTGTAATGAAATCATTATTTATTTATATTGGTGTTAAACCTACTGTATTCCAACTTCTCTATGGATTATAAACTATTTTACTAGCCATAGATTCATCAAAATAAGCAAACAACACACGTAAAACAGAATCTGTCAAAAACAGAACAGTCTGTAGAAATCTGTAACTAACGCAAACTTCTGGAACCCCAAAAATTCTACCAAAATAGGAAGTCCTGGAAAATTTGTTTATTGAACAGCAGCAAAAAGAATCAACGCAAAATCACGTTTCTGTGATTTAACAAAACTATATTCGTGCGT
This sequence comes from Triticum dicoccoides, assembly GCF_002162155.2. Lineage (NCBI taxonomy): Eukaryota > Viridiplantae > Streptophyta > Magnoliopsida > Poales > Poaceae > Triticum > Triticum dicoccoides. Next base: position 323,264,072 of record NC_041381.1, read on the forward strand.
GCAAAGTTTCTGTTTTTCAGCAGAATCAAATCAACTATCATTGTAGGTTATCCTATAGGTTCTACTTGGCACAAACACTAATTAAAAGACAAAACCACATCCAAACAGAGGCTAGATGGATTATTTATTCCTAAACAGAAGCAAAAACAAAAAACACAAAATAAAATTGGGTTGCCTCCCAACAAGCACTATCGTTTAACGCCCCTAGTTAGGCATAAAAGCAAGGATAGATCTAGGTCTTGCCATCTTTGGTAGGCAATCCATAAGTGGCTCTCATGATAGATTCATATGGTAATTTTATTTTCTTTCTAGGAAAGTATTCCATGCCCTTCTTTAAGGGAAATTGGAATCGAATATTACCTTCCTTCATATCAATAATTGCACCAATCGTTCTAAGGAAGGGTCTACCAAGAATAATAGGACATGAAGGGTTGCAATCTATATCAAGAACGATAAAATATACGGGCACATAATTCCTATTTGCAACAATAGGAACATCATTATTTCTTCCCATAGGCTTTCTAATAGTGGAATCCGCAAGATGCAAGTTTAGAGAGCAATCATCAAAGTCATGGAAATCTAGCAAATCACATAAAGTTTTGGGAATAGTAGAGACACTAGCACCCAAATCACACAAAGCATGAAACTCATAATCTTTAATTTTAATTTTAATAGTAGGTTCCCACTCATCATAAAGTTTTCTAGGGACAGAAACTTTCAACTCAAGTTTTTCTTCATAAGATTGCATCAAGGCATCAACAATGTGTTCGGTAAAGGCCTTATTTTGACTATAAGCATGAGGAGAATCTAGCACGGATTGCAACAAGGAAATACAACCAATCAAAGAGCAATTTTCATAATTAAATTCCTTGAGATCCATAATAGTGGGTTTAGCAACATCTCGGTTTTTATTTATTTCAATCCCACTTTCATCAATTTCATCATCAAGATCTAGAAACTCCGAATTCTTAGAATGCCTTCTAGGTAAAGGAAGATCATATTTAGTTTCATCAAGATTCATATTGCAAAACAAAGATTGAATAGGGGACACATCAATAAATTTTAGATCTTCATCCTGTTTCATAGGAATTGGAAGAATACGCTTTAATAAAGGCATCTTTGGAAGCACGCATCCTAGCGGTTCTTTCTTTGCACTCATAAATGGAAATTCTCATGGCTTTGAGAGACTCATTGATATCATGCTTAGGAGGAATAGATCTAAGCTTTAAAGAATCAATTTCAAGAGAAATTCTATCAACGTTCCTAGCCAAATCATCAACCTTAAGCAATTTCTCTTCAAGCAAAGCATTAAAATTCTTTTGCGAATTCATAAACTCTTTAACACTATTCTCAAATTCAGAGGGCATCTTATTAAAATTTCCATAAGAGTTGTTGTAGGAATTTCCATAATTATTAGAAGGATTACTAGGATAAGGCCTAGGATTAAAATTCCCTCTATACACGTTGTTTCCAAAACTATTTCTACCAACAAAATTCACATCCATAGATTCATTATTATTCTCAAGCAAAGTAGATAAAGGCATATCATTGGGATCAAGAGGAGTATTTTTAGGAGCAAACATCTTCATAAGTTCATCCATCTTTTCACTCAAAACATTGATTTCTTCTATAGCATGCACTTTTTTACTAGAAGATCTTTTGGTGTGCCATTGAGAATAATTAGCCATAATATTATCAAGACATTTGGTAGCATCCCCTAACGTAATTTCCATAAACGTGCCTCCCGCGGCCGAATCTAAAAGATTTCTAGAAGCAAAATTCAATCCGGCATAAAAATTTTGTATGATCATCCATAAATTCAAACCATGAGTAAGGCAATTGCGAAGCTTTAATTTCATTCTTTCCCAAGATTGGGCAACATGCTCATGATCAAGTTGTTTAAAATTCATGATATCGTTCCTAAGAGTGATAATCTTAGCGGGAGGAAAATACTTAGAGATAAAAGCATCTTTGCACTTGTTCCAAGAATCAATACTATTTTTAGGCAAAGATGAAAACCAAACTTTAGCACGATCTCTAAGTGAAAACGGAAATAACTTTAATTTGACAATATTGTTATCCGTATCTTTCTTCTTTTGCATATCACACAAATCAACAAAATTATTTAGATGAGTAGCGACATCTTCACTAGGAAGGCTGGTGAATTGATCTTTCATAACAAGATTCAACAAAGCGGTATTGATTTCACAAGACTCATCATTATTAAGAGGAGCAATCGGAGTACTAAGGAAATCATTATTATTGGTGTTCAAGAAATCACACAATTTGGTATTATCTTGCGCCATGGCAACAAGTAATCCAACACACAAGCAAACAAAAAGGCAACGCGAAAAAGGAAAACAGGAAACGAGAGGCAAATGGCAAGGGTGAAGTGGGGGAGAGGAAAACGAGAGGCAAATGGCAAATAATGTAATGCGAGAGATAGGGATTGTGATGGGTACTTGGTATGGTTGACTTGCTTGCATGAGCCTCCCCGGCAACGGCGCCAGAAATTCTTCTTGCTACCTCTTGAGCACTGCGTTGGATTTACCCGAAGAGGAGAGGATGATGCAGCAAAGTAGCGTAAGTATTTCCCTCAGTTTTTGAGAACCAAGGTATCAATCCAGTAGGAGACCACGCACAAGTCCCTCGTACCTACACAAAACGATAGCTACTCGCAACCAACGCGATTAGGGGTTGTCAATCCCTTCACGGTCACTTACGAGAGTGAGATCTAATAGAGATGATAAATAATATTTTTGGAATTTTTGATAGATAGATGCAAAGTGAAAAGTAAAAGGCAAAGTAAAAACAAAGCAAGTAAATAAAGTGATAGAGATTGATATGATGAGAATAGACCTGGGGGCCATAGGTTTCACTAGTGGCTTCTCTCAAGAGCATAGATATTCTACGGTGGCTGAACAAATTACTGTTGAGCAATTGATAGAATTGAGCATAGTTATGAGTATATCTAGGCAATGATCATGTATATAGGCATCACGTCCGAGACAAGTAGATCGAAACGATTCTGCATCTACTACTATTACTCCACTCATCGACCGCTATCCAGCATGCATCTAGAGTATTAAGTTAAAAATAGAGTAACGCCTTAAGCAAGATGACATGATGTAGAGGGATAAATTCATGCAATATGATAAAAACCCCATCTTGTTATCCTCGATGGCAAAAATACAATACGTGCCTTGCTTCCCCTTCTGTCACTGGGTAAGGACACCGCAAGATTGAACCCAAAGCTAAGCACTTCTCCCATTGCAAGAACTACAATCTAGTTGGCCAAACCAAAAAGGATAATTCGAAGAGACTTGCAAAGGTAACTCAATCATACATAAAAGAATTCATAGAAGAATCAAATATTTTCCATAGATAATACTGGATCATAAACCCACAATTCATCGGTCTCAACAAACACACCGCAAACAGAAGATTACATCGAATAGATCTCCACGAGAGAGGGGGAGAACATTGTATTGAGATCCAAAAAGAGAGAAGAAGCCATCTAGCTACTAGCTATGGACCCGAAGGTCTGAAGTAAACTACTCACACTTCATCGGAGGGGCTATGGTGTTGATGTAGAAGCCCTCCGTGGTGGATGCCCCCTCCGGCAGAGCTCCGGAACAGGCCCCAAGATGGGATCTCGTGGATACAGAAGGTTGCGGCGGTGGAATTAGGTTTTTGGCTCCTGTTCTGATCGTTCGGGGATACGTAGGTATATATAGGAGGAAGGACTATGTCGGTGGAGCAACAGGGGGCCCACGAGGTAGGGGGCGCGCCCAGGGGGGCGCCCTCCACCCTCGTGACCGCCTCTGGCACTTCTTGGAGTAGGGTCCAAGTCTCCTGGATCACGTTCGGTGAGAAAATTACGTTCCCGAAGGTTTTATTCCGTTTGGACTCCGTTTGATATTCTGTTTCTTCGAAACACTGAAATAGGCAAAAAACAACAATTCTGGGCTGGGCCTACGGTTAATAGGTTAGTCCCAAAAATAATATAAAAGTGGAAAATAAAGCCCTATATAGTCCAAAACAGTAGATAAAGTAGCATGGAGCAATAAAAAATTATAGATACGTTGGAGACGTATCAGGCATCCCCAAGCTTAATTCCTGCTCGTCCTCGAGTAGGTAAATGATAAAAAAAGAATTTTTGATGCGGAGTGATACTTTGGCATAATTTCAATGTAAATCTTCTTAATTGTGATATGAATATTCAGATCCGAGAGATTCAAGACAAAAGTTCATATTGACACAAAAATAATAATACTTCAAGCATACTAATCAAAGCAATCATGTCTTCTCAAAATAACATGGCAAAAGAAAGTTCGTCCCTACAAAGATCATATAGTTAGGCTATACTTCATTTTCGTCACACAAAGATGTTCCCAACTTCTATACCCCCTATGACAAGCCAAGCAATTGTTTCATACTTAAATAATCTCAAACTTTTTCAACCTTCACGCAATACATGAGCGCGAGCCATGGATATAGCACTATGGGTGGAATAGAATGGTGGTTGTGGAGAAGACAAAAAGGAGGGAAGATAGTCTCACATCAATTAGGCGTCTCAAAGGGCTATGGAGATGCCCATCAATAGATATCAATGTGAGTGAGTAGGGATTGCCATGCAACGGATGCACTAGAGCTATAAGTATATGAAAGCTCTACAAAAGAAACTAAGTGGGTGTGCATCCAACTTGCTTGCTCACAAGACCTAGGGCATTTTGAGGAAGCCCATCATTGGAATATACAAGCCAAGTTCTATAATGAAAAATTCCCACTAGTATATGAAAGTGACAAAATGAGAGACTCTCTATCATGAAGATCTTGGTGCTATTTTGAAGCACAAGTGTGGTAAAAGGATAGTAGCATTGTCCCTTCTCTCTTTTTCTCTCATTTTTTTATTTGGGCCCTTCTCTTTTTTTGGGCCCCCTTTTTTTAATTTTTCGTCCGGAGTCTCATCCCGACTTATGGGGGAATCATAGTCTCCATCATCCTTTCCTCACTTGGGACAATGCTCTAATAATGATGATCATCACACTTTTATTTTTCTTACAACTCAACAATTACAACTCGATACTTAGAACAAAGTATGACTCTATATGAATGCCTCTGGCGGTGTACCGGGATATGCAATGAATCATGAGTGACATGTATGAAAGAATTATGAATGGCGGCCTTGCCACAAATACGATGTCAACTACATGATCATGCTAGCAATATGACAATGATGGAGCGTGTCATAATAAACGGAACGGTGGAAAGTTGCATGGCAATATATCTCGGAATGGCTATGGAAATGCCATGATAGGTAGGTATGGTGGCTGTTTTGAGGAAGGTATATGGTGGGTGTATGATACCTGCGAAAAGTGCACGGTCTTAGAGAGGCTAGCAAAGGTGGAAGGATGGGGAAAAAGTGCGTATAATCCATGGACTCAGCATTAGTCATAAATAACTCATATACTTGTTGCAAAAATTTAGAAGTCATCAAAAATCAAGTACTACGCGCATGATCCTAGAGGGATAGATTGGTAGGAAAAGACCATCGCTCGTCCCCGACCTCCACTCATAAGGATGCACAAGCCAGGTATACTTCATGTTTCAAATTTGTTACACAACTTTAACCATACGTGCATGCTACGGGACTTGCAAACTTCAACACAAGCATTTCTCAAATTCATAATCACCCAACTAGCACGACTTTGATATTATCACCTCCATATCTCAAAACAATTATCAAGCATCAAACTTATCTTAGTATTCAATTCACTCAAAAGAAAGTTTCACATATCTTGAATACCAAGTATATTAACTTTAAGCAAATTACCATGCTATTAACGATTTTCAAAATAATCTAAGTGAAGCATGAGAGATCAATAGTTTCTTTAAAACAAATCCACCACCGTGCTCTAAAAGATATAAGTGAAGCACTATAGCAAAAATTATCACGTTCAAAAGATATAAGTGAAGCACTATGAGCAAAACTATCAAGCTCAAAAGATATAAGTGAAGCACATAGAGTATTCTAACAAATTCCAATTCATGTATGGCTCTCTAAAAAGGTGTGTACAGCAAGGATGATTGTGGTAGACTAGCAAGGAAAGACACAAATAATACAAGACGCTCCAAGCAAAACACATATCATGTGGTGAATAAAAATATAGCTCCAAGTAAATTACCGATGGAAGTGGACGAAAGAGGGGATGCCTTCCGGGGCATCCCCAACCTTTGACTTTTTGGTTTCCTTGGATTATCTTGGGGGTGCCATGGGCATCCCCAAGCTTAGGCTCTTTCCACTCCTTGTTCCATAATCCATCAAAAGAATTCACCCAAAACATGAAAACTTCACAACACAAAACTCAACAGAAATCTCGTGAGCTCCGTTAGAGAAAGAAAACAAAGACTACTTAAGGTACTGTGATGAACTCATTCTTGATTTATTATTGGTATTAAACCTACTGTATTACAACTTCTCTATGGATTATAAACTATTTTACTAGCCATAGATTCATCAAAATAAGCAAACAACACACGTAAAACAGAATCTGTCAAAAACAGAACAGTCTGTAGCAATCTGCAACTAACACAAACTTCTGGACCTCTAAAAATTCTGCCAAAATATGAAGTCCTGGAAATTTGTTTATTGAACAGCAGCAAAAAGAATCAACGCAAAATCACGTTTCTGTGATTTAACAAAACTATATTCATGCACGCAAAGTTTCTGTTTTTCAGCAGAATCAAATCAACTATCATCGTAGGTTATCCTATAGGTTCTACTTGGCACAAACACTAATTAAAAGACAAAACCACATCCAAACAGAGGCTAGATGGATTATTTATTCCTAAACAGAAGCAAAAACAAAAAACACAAAATAAAATTGGGTTGCCTCCCAACAAGCGCTATCGTTTAACGCCCCTAGCTAGGCATAAAAGCAAGGATAGATCTAGGTATTGCCATCTTTGGTAGGCAATCCATAAGTGACTCTCATGATAGATTCATATGGTAATTTTATTTTCTTTCTAGGGAAGTGTTCCATGCCCTTCTTTAAGGGAAATTGGAATCGAATATTCCCTTCCTTCATATCAATAATTGCACCAATCGTTCTAAAGAAGGATCTACCAAGAATAATAGGACATGAAGGATTGCAATCTATATCAAGAACGATAAAATCTACGGGCACATAATTCCTATTTGCAACAATAAGAACATCATTAATTCTTCCCATAGGCTTTTTAATAGTGGAATCCGCAAGATGCAAGTTTAGAGAGCAATCAGCAAAGTCACGAAAATCTAGCAAATCACATAAAGTTTTGGGAATAGTAGAGACACTAGCACCCAAATCACACAAAGCATGAAACTAATAATCTTTAATTTTAATTTTAATTGTAGGTTCCCACTCATCATAGAGTTTTATATGGATAGAAACTTTCAACTCAAGTTTTTCTTCATAAGATTGCATCAAGGCATCAACAATGTGTTCGGTAAAGGCCTTATTTTGACTATAAGCATGATGAGAATCTAGCACGGATTGCAACAAGGAAATACAACCAATCAAAGAGCAATTTTCATAATTAAATTTCTTGAGATCCAAAATAGTGGGTTTAGCAACATCTCGGTTTTTATTTATTTCAATCCCACTTTCATCAATTTCATCATCAAGATCTAGAAACTCTGAATTCTTAGAACGCCTTCTAGGTAAAGGAAGATCATATTTAGTTTAATCAAGATTCATATTGCAAAACAAAGATTTAATAGGGGACACATCAATAACTTTTAGATCTTCATCTGGATTTTCATAGGAATTGGAAGAACACGCTTTAATAAAGGCATCTTTCGAAGCACGCATCCTAGCGGTTCTTTCTTTGCACTCATCAATAGAAATTCTCATGGCTTTGAGAGACTCATTGATATCATGCTTAGGAGGAATAGATCTAAGCTTTAAAGAATCAATTTCAAGAAAATTCTATCAACGTTCCTAGCCAAATCATCAACCTTAAGCAATTTCTCTTCAAGCAAAGCATTAAAATTCTTTTGCAAATTCATAAACTCTTTAACACTATTCTCAAATTCAGAGGGCATCTTATTAAAATTTCCATAAGAGTTGTTGTAGGAATTTCCATAATTATTAGAAGGATTACTAGGATAAGGCCTAGGATTAAAATTCCCTCTATACGCTTTGTTTCCAAAACTATCCCTACGAACAAAACTCTCATCCATAGATTCATTATTATTATCAAGCAAAGTAGATAAAGGCATATCATTGGGATCAAGAGGAGTATTTTTAGGAGCAAACATCTTCATAAGTTCATCCATCTTTTCACTCAAAACATTGATTTCTTCTATAGCATGCACTTTTTTACTAGAAGATCTTTCGGTGTGCCATTGAGAGTAATTATCCATAATATTATCAAGCAATTTGGTAGCATCTCCTAACGTAATTTCCATAAACGTGCCTCCCGCGGCCGAATCTAAAAGATTTCTAGAAGCAAAATTCAATCCGGCATAAATTTTTTGTATGATCATCCATAAATTCAAACAATGAGTAGGGCAATTGCGAAGCATTAATTTCATTCTTTCCCAAGATTGGGCAACATGCTCATGATCAAGTTGTTTAAAATTCATGATATCGTTCCTAAGAGTGATAATCTTAGCGGGAGGAAAATACTTAGAGATAAAAACATCTTTACACTTGTTCCAAGAATCAATACTATTTTTAGGCAAAGATGAAAACCAAACTTTAGCACGACCTCTAAGTGAAAACGGAAATAACTTCAATTTGACAATATTGTTATCCGTATCTTTCTTCTTTTGCATATCACACAAATCAACAAAATTGTTTAGATGAGTAGCGGCATCTTCACTAGGAAGGCCGGCGAATTGATCTTTCATAACAAGATTCAACAAAGCGGTATTGATTTCACAAGACTCATCATTATTAAGAGGAGCAATCGGAGTACTAAGGAAATCATTATTATTGGTGTTCAAGAAATCACAAAATTTGGTATTATCTTGCGCCATGGCAACAAGTAATCCAACACACAAGCAAACAAAAAGGCAACGGGAAAAAAGGCAAACAGGAAAGAGAGGAGGGGATTGGGAAAGAGAGGGCGAATAAAACGGCAAGGGTGAAGTGGGGGAGAGGAAAACGAGAGGCAAATGGCAAATAATGTAATGCAAGAGATAGGGATTGTGATGGGTACTTGGTATGGTTGACTTGCTTGTGTGAGCCTCCCCGGCAACGGCGCCAGAAATTCTTCTTGCTACCTCTTGAGCACTGCGTTGGATTTCCCCGAAGAGGAGAGGATGATGCAGCAAAGTAGCGTAAGTATTTCCCTCAGTTTTTGAGAACCAAGGTATCAATCCAGTAGGAGACCACGCACAAGTCCCTCGTACCTACACAAAACGATAACTACTCGCAACCAACACGATTAGGGGTTGTCAATCCCTTCACGGTCACTTACGAGAGTGAGATCTGATAGAGATGATAAATAATATTTTTGGTATTTTGATAGATAGATGCAAAGTGAAAACTAAAGGGCAAAGTAAAAACAAAGCAAGTAAATAAAGTGATAGAGATTGATATGATGAGAATAGACCCGGGGGCCATAGGTTTCACTAGCGTCTTCTCTCAAGAGCATAGATATTCTACGGTGGCTGAACAAATTACTGTTGAGCAATTGATAGAATTGAGCATAGTTATGAGTATATCTAGGCAATGATCATGTATATAGGCATCATGTCCGAGACAAGTAGATCAAAATGATTCTGCATCTACTACTATTACTCCACTCATCGACCGCTATCCAACATGCATCTAGAGTATTAAGTTAAAAACAGAGTAACACCTTAAGCAAGATGACATGATGTAGAGGGATAAATTCATGCAATATGATAAAAACCCCATCTTGTTATCCTCGATGGCAACAATACAATACGTGCCTTGCTGCCCCTTCTGTCACTGTGTAAGGACACCGCAAGATTGAACCCAAAGCTAAGCACTTCTCCCATTGCAAGAACTACCAATCTAGTTGGCCAAACCAAAAAGGATAATTCGAAGAGACTTGCAAAGATAACTCAACCATACATAAAAGAATTCAGAGAAGAATCAAATATTTTCCATAGATAATACTGGATCATAAACCCACAATTCATCGGTCTCAACAAACACACCGCAAAAAGAAGATTACATCAAATAGATCTCCACGAGAGAGGGGGAGAACATTGTATTGAGATCCAAAAAGAGAGAAGAAGCCATCTAGCTACTAGCTATGGACCCGAAGGTCTGAAGTAAACTACTCACACTTCATCGGAGGCGCTATGGTGTTGATGTAGATGCCCTCCATGGTGGATGCCCCCTCCGGCGGAGCTCCAAAACAGGCCCCAAGATGGGATCTCGTGGATACAGAAGGTTGCGGCGGTTGAATTAGGTTTTTGGCTCCTGTTCTGATCGTTCGGGTATACGTAGGTATATATAGGAGGAAGGAGTACGTCGGTGGAGGAACAGGGGGCCCACGAGCTAGGGGGCGCACCCAGGGGGGGCGCCCTCCACCCTCGTGATCGCCTCTGGCACTTCTTGGAGTAGGGTCCAAGTCTCCTGGATCACGTTCGGTGAGAAAATTACGTTCCCGAAGGTTTTATTCCGTTTGGACTCCGTTTGATATTATGTTTCTTCGAAACACTGAAATAGGCAAAAAACAACAATTCTGGGCTGGGCCTCCAGTTAATAGGTTAGTCCCAAAAATAATATAAAAGTGGAAAATAAAGCCCAATATAGTCCAAAACAGTAGATAAAGTAGCATGGAGCAATAAAAAATTATAGATACGTTGGAGACGTATCAGAGACTGAAGTAAATATGCCCTAGAGGCAATAATAAAGTTATTATTTATTTCCTTATTTCATGATAAATGTTTATTATTCATGCTAGAATTGCATTAACCGGGAACTTAGTACATGTGTGAATACATAGACAAAACATAGTATCCCTAGTATGCCTCTACTTGACTAGCTCGTTAATCAAAGATGTTTATGTTTCCTAACCATAGACATGTGTTGTCATTTGATAAATGGGGTCACATCATTAGGAGAATGATGTGATGGACATGACCCATCCGTTAGCGTAGCATTATGATCGTTACAGTTTCATTGTTACTGCTTTCGTCATGACTTATACATGTTCCTCAGACTATGAGATTATGCAACTCCCGAATATCGGAGGAACACCATGTGTGCCATCAAACGTCACAACATAAATGGGTGATTATTGATAACCCACAAGTGTAGGGGATCGCAACAGCTTTCGAGGGTAAAGTATTCGACCCAAATTTATTGATTCGACACAAGTGGAGACAAAGAATATTATTGAGTATTAGCGGTTGAGTTGTCAATTCAACCACACCTGGATAACTTAGTATCTGCAGCAAAGTATTTAGTAGCAAAGTGGTATGATAATAAAGGTAACAGTGGCAAAGGTAAAGATAATAGTTTTGTAGTAATTGTAACAGTAGCAACGGAAAAGTAAATAAGCAAAGCACAAGATGAGAAAAGCTCATAGGCATTGGATCAGTGATGGATAATTATGTCGGATGCGATTCCTCATGTAATAGCTATAACATAGGGTGACACAGAACTAGCTCCAGTTCAGCAATGTAATGTAGGCATGTATTTCGAATATAGTCATACGTGCTTATGGAAAAGAACTTGCATGACATCTTTTGTCCTACCCTCCCGTGGCAGCGGGGTCCTAGTGGAAACTAAGGGATATTAAGGCCTCCTTTTAATAGAGAACCAGAACAAAGCATTAGCACATAGTGAATACATGAACTCCTCAAACTATGGTCATCACCGAGAAGTATCCCGATTATTGTCACTTCGGGGTTGTCGGATCATAATACATAATAGGTGACAATAGACTTGCAAGATAGGATCAAGAACACACATATATTCATGAAAACATAATAGGTTCAGATCTGAAATCATGGCACTCGGGCCCTAGTGACAAGCATTAAGCATATCACAGTCATAGCAACATCAATCTCAGAATATAGTGGATACTAGGGATCGAACCCTAACAAAACTAACTTGATTACATGGTAAATCTCATCCAACCCATCACTGTCCAGCAAGCCTATGATGGAATTAGTCACGCACGACGGTGAGCATCATGAAATTGGTGATGGAGGATGGTTGATGATGACGACGGCGATGAATCCCCCTCTCCGGAGCCCTGAACGGACTCCAGATCAGCCCTCCCAAGAGAGATTAGGGCTTAGTGGCGGCTCCGTATCGTAAAACGCGATGAAACTTTCTCTCTGGTGTTTTTCTCCGCGAGACGGAATATATGGAGTTGGAGTTGAGGTCGGTGGATTCTCTGGGGCCCACGAGATAGGGGGGGGGGGCGCCCAGGGGAGTGGGCGTGCCCCCCACCCTCGTGGACAGGGTGTGGGCCCCCTAGTCTTGATTCTTTCACCAGTATTTTTTATATTTTCCGAAACTTGCCTCCGTGGATTTTCAGGTCATTCCGAGAACTTTTGTTTTCTACACATGAAACAACATCATGGCAGTTCTGCTGAAAACAACGTCAGTCCGGTTTAGTTTCATTCAAATCATGCAAATTAGAGTCCAAAACAAGGGCAAAAGTGTTTGGAAAAGTAGATACGTTGGGGACGTATCAACTCCCCCAAGCTTAAACCTTTGCTTGTCCTCAAGCAATTCAGTTGATAAACTGAAAGTGATAAATAAAAACTTTTACAAACTCTGTTTGCTCTTGTTGTTGTAAACATGCAAAGCCAGTATTGAGGTTTCAGCAAATATTATGAACTAGCCATACTCACAATAACACTTAGGTCTCACAATTACTCATATCAGTGGCATAATCAGCTAGCGAGCCATAATAATAAAACTCGGATGACAACACTTTCTCAAAACAATCATAACATGATATAACAAAATGGTATCTCGCTAGCCCTTTCTAAGACCGCAAAACATAAATGCAGAGCACCTTTAAAGATCAAGGACTGACTAAACATTGTAATTCATGGTAAAAGAGATCCAGTCAAGTCATACCCAATATAAACCAATAGTAATGAATGAAAATGACAATGTGCTCTCCAGCGGGTGCTTTTTAATAAGAGGGATGATGACTCAACATAAAAGTAAATAGATAGGCCCTTCACAGAGGGAAGCAGGGATTTGTAGAGGTAATAGAGCTCGATTTTAAAATAGAGACTGAATAACATTTTGAGCGGCATACTTTCACTATTAACGCAACAACTATGAGATAGCTGTATCTTCCATACTACATGCATTATAGGCAGTTCCCAAACAGAATGGTAAAAGTTTATACTCCCCCAACACCAACAAGCATCAACCCATGGCTTGCTCGAAACAACGAGTGCCTCCAACTAACAACAGCCCTGGGGGAGTTTCGTTTAATTATATTGATTTGCTTTGATCCTTTTGGATCATGGGACTAGGCATCCCGGTTACCGGTCCTTTCTCGTGAATGAGTAGCGGAGTCCACTCCTCTTGAGAATAACCCACCTAGCATGGAAGATATAGGCAACCCTAGTTGAAACATGAGCTGCTCGAGCATACAAAACAGAATTTCATTTGAAGGTTTGGAGTTTGGCACATACAAATTTACTTGGAACGGCAGGTAGATACCGCATATAGGAAGGTATGGTGGACTCATTGGAATAACTTTGGGGTTTAAGAAGTTTGGATGCACAAGCGGTTTTCCCGCTTAGTACAGGTGAAGGCTAGCAAAAGACTGGGAAGCAACCAACTGAGAGAGTGACAACAGTCATAAACATGCATTAAAATTAATTCACACCAAGTACAAGCATGAGTAGGATATAATCTACCATGAACATAAACATCGTGAAGGCTATGTTGATTTGTTTCAACTACATGCGTGAACATGTGCCAAGTCGAGTCACTCAATTTATTCAAAGGAGGATACCATCCCATCATACCACATCATAATCATTCTAATAGTATGTTGGCACGCAAGGTAAACCATTATAACTCATAGCTAATCAAGCATGGCACAAGCAACTATAATCTCTAAATGTCATTGCAAATATGTTTACTTCATAATAAGCTGAATCAGGAACGATGAACTCATCATATTTACAAAAACAAGAGAGGTCGAGTTCATACCAGCATTTCTCATCTCAACCAGCCCATCATATATCGTCATTATTGCCTTTCACTTGCACGACCGAACGATGTGTATAATAATAATAGTGCACGTGCATTGGACTAAGCTGGAATCTGCAAGCATTCAACTCAAGAGAGAAGACAAAGTAATATAGGCTCTAAGTTAAATAAACAATCATGCATATGAGAGCCACTAAACATTTTCAATATGGTCTTCTACTCTCGACCCCAAAGGAAAGAAAAGAAAATAAAACTATTTACACGGGAAAGCTCCCAACAAGTAAAAAGACGAACGAGAAATCTTTTTGGGTTTTCATTTTAATTTCTACCACAAGCATGGAAATTGAACTAACTAATTTTTTTTGGTTTTTCTTAAGGTCTATCAAACACACAAGAAGAAAACTAGAAAAAGAAAATTAAACTAGCATGGATAATTCAATGAAAGAGTATGAGCACCGACAACTAGAATATTGTGTGAACATGAATGTAAAGTCGGTGAGAAATACGTACTCCCCCAAGCTTAGCCTTTGGCCTAAGTTGGTCTAATGCCAAGGATAGCCTAGCTGATATCTGTAGTTGTAACTGGGGTCATACTGAGATGCAGCGGCAAATGCCTCCTGAGCTGCGGCATGTTGGCGAGCAGCCTCCGCTCTCCCCTCGTGTTCAGCTGCTTCCTTCCTAGTAACAACATATCTTCCTTTTGCCTGATAATCAAAAAGGAAAGGAGCAGGAAGAGTAACATGGACAGCGCTACGTCTGTTAACGATTAGTCGATACTGGAGGAAATGTTCATTACTCTTAAGAAAATGATGTTGGACCATAGCATCATAATCTAAATAAGCAGGAGGCAACATCATATCACCCTCTCGTGGGGCTATACCAAGATAATTTGCCACACGGGTCGCATAAATTCCTCCAAATAAATCTCCAGCTCTACCATTATTATGCAACCTACGTGCAACTATTGCCCCCAAGTTATAATCTTTATAACCTAACACGGCACTCTTGAGGAGACAAAGATCAGGGACACACATATGACATGCTTCATCTTTACCGTTAATGCATCTACCAATGAAAAGAGCAAAATAATGTATAGCAGGAAAATGAATGCTCCCTATGGTAGCTTGTGCAATATCCCTAGATTCTCCCACAGTAATAGTAGCAAGGAAATCTCTAAATTCAGATTTGTGGGGATCATTAATATTGCCCCACTGTGGAAGTTTGCAAGCAGTTGTAAAATCCTCTAAGTCCATGGTATAAGACGTATCATAGATATCAAATAGGACACTCGAAGAATTACGTGTACATTTATATTTAAACCTTCGCACAAATGAATCATTCAATTGATAGTACTGAGGACACTTATCTTGTAAGAAGTCCTCCATATCGGCATTACGCACATGTGCGTCAAATTCCTCCTTAAAGCCTGCTTTGACCATAAAATCGTCAGATGGCCACTCACAAGCTCGTACTTCTACGTCCCTCGGTAGTTCATCGTCTTGCTCACGTATAGCAATCCTGGGTCCTTCTTTACTGAGGAACCACCTTGGTACATTCTCCTAGACATAATTCTTTTTCTGAAAAATTTCTAAAATTCTAGTAACTTCAAAATAAAAGTGAATAAAACTAAATAAGATTGATAGCAACTACTCCTACAAGTGCCTAGAGCCTATATCATGCATTAGAATTACTTGGGACCTCATAAATTTAACATGCAAGCTCCAGAACATGGTCACCTATGCAGTAAAAATTTGCAATGAATAAAGCACTAGAACAAAAACTAATTGGACCAATGGAGGAGTCACATACCAAGCAACAATCTCCCAAAGCAGTTTTCTGAATGGAGCTTTGAGCAAGGAGATCGAAAATCGCAGCAAAATGAGCTAGAACTCGTGCTTGAGCTGGATGGGGATTTTTGTGAGAAGAAGATGGAGTGTGCGGGTGCTGGCATAAGTGGAGGGGGTCCACTAGGGGCCCACAAGACAGGGGGCGTGCCCACCACTCTTGTGGCATGGTGCTTGCCCCTCCTGCAGTGTTTTTAGTGCCTAAAATCCTCAAATATTCCATAAAAAATCATACTAAATTTGCAGGGCATTTGGAGCACTTTTATTTTTGGGATATTTTTTATTGCACGGATAATTCAGAAAACAAACAAATAATACTATTTTTGTTTTATTTATTCTAAATATCAGAAAGTAAAAAGAGGGTACAGAAGGTTGTGCCTTCTAGTTTCATCCATCTCATGATCATCAAAATGAATCCACTAACAAGGTTGATCAAGTCTTGTTAACAAACTCATTCCGAATAACACGGAACCAGAGAAATTTCGAATAACACTAAGTTACCTCAACGGGGATATGAACATCCCCAACAATAAGAATATCATACTTTTCTTGACAGTAGGGAGAGGAAATTCAAAACCTCCAATAATGATAGTTGGAACTTTTCCAATAGAATTGATGCTATGAACTTGAGATTGTTTCCTCGGAAAGTGTACCATATGCTCATTACCATTAACATGAAAAGTGACATTGCCTTTGTTGCAATCAATACCAGTCCCTGTAGTATTCAAAAAGGGTCTACCAAGGATAATCGACATACTATCGTCCTCGGGAATATCAAGAATAACAAAGTCCGTTAAGATAGTGACATTTGCAACCACAACAGGCACATCCTCACAAATACCGACAGGTATAGCAGTTGATTTATCAGCCATTTGCAAAGATATTTCAGTAGGTGTCAACTTACTCAATTCAAGTCTACGATATAAAGAGATAGGCATAACACTAACACCGGCTCCAAGATCACATAAAGCAGTTCTAACATAATTTCTTTTATTGGAGCATGGTATAGTTGGTACCCCCAGATCTCCAAGTTTCTTTGGTATTCCACCCTTAAAAGTGTAATTAGCAAGCATGGTGGAAATTTCAGCTTCCAGTATCTTTCTTTTGTTTGTAATGATATCCTTCATATACTTAGCATAAGGATTTACTTTAAGCATGCCAGTCAAGCGCATACGTAAGAATATAGGTCTAATCATTTCAGCAAAGCGCTCAAAATCCTCATTATCCTTTGTGTTGGATGGTTTAGGAGGAAAGGGCATGGGTTTCTGAACCCATGATTCTCTTTCTCTATCGTGCTTCCTAGCAACAAAATCTCTCTTATCATAACGTTGATTCTTTGATTGTGGGTTATCAAGATCAATAGAATGTTCAATCTCTACTTCATTATTTTTGCTAGGTTGAGCATCAACATGAACATTATCATTAACATTATCACTGGGTCCATGTTCATCACCTGATTGTGTTTCAGAATCAGAAATAGAAATATCATTGGGATTCTCAGGTGTGTCTACAACGGGTTCACTAGAAGCATGCAAAGTCCTATCGATTTTCTTTTTCTTCTTTTTAGAAGAACTAGGTGCCTCTAAATTATTTCTCTGAGAATCTTGCTCGATTCTCTTAGGGTGGCCTTCAGGATACAAAGGTTCCCGAGTCATTCTACCAGTTCTAGTAGCCACTCTAACAGCAAAGTCAGGTTTATTATTTAATTCATCGAGCAAATCATTTTGAGCTTTAAGTACTTGCTCAGCTTGAGGAGCAACCATAGAAGCATATTTGCTAATGAGTTTAAGTTCACCTTTAACTCTAGCCATATAATCACTCAAGCGTCCTATCTCGAAAGCATTATTCTTTAATTCTCTACCAACATAAGCATTAAAATTTCTTGCCTAGCCATAAAGTCATCAAATTCATCTAAGCATGGGCTATGAAATTTAGTAGAGGGAATTTTAACTTTATCATATCTATAGAGAGAATTTACCTTTACTACCTGTGTCGGGTTATCAAGACAATGTGGTTCTTCGACAGGTGGTATATTAAGACCATGTATTTCTTCAATAGGAGGTAAATTCTTAACATATTCAGCTTTTATACCCTTTTCTTTCATCGATTTCTTTGCCTCTTGCATATCTTCAGGACTAAGGAATAAAACACCTCTCTTCTTCGGAGTGGGTTTAGGAATAGGCTTAGGAGTTGGCTCAATTGGTTCAGGAATTGCCTCAGGAATTGGCTCAGGAAGAGTCCAATTATTTTCATTAGTCAACATATTATTCAATAGTAATTCAGCTTCGTCGACTGTTCTTTCCCTGAAAACACAACCAACACAACTATCCAAGTAGTCCTTGGAAGAATCGGTTAGTCCATTATAAAAGACATAAAGTATTTTATTTTTCTTAAGAGGATGATCACGCAAAGCATTAAGTAATCAGAGAAGCCCCCCCCCCCAAGCTTGTGGGAGACTATCTTATTTGATTTGCACAAAATTATATATTTCCCGCAAGGCAGCTTGTTTCTTATGAGCAGGGAAATATTTAGCAGAGAAGTAATAAATCATATCCAGGGGACTACGCACACAACTAGGATCTAGAGATTTAAACCAAGTCTTAGCATCACCCTTTAATGAGAACAGAAATATCTTAAGGATATAATAATAGCGAGACTTCTCATCATTAGTAAAGAGGGTGGCTATATCATTTAACTTGGTAAGATGTGTCACAATAGTTTCAGATTCAAGGCCATAAAAAGGATCAGATTCAACCAAAGTAATAATTTCAGGATCAACAGAGAATTCATAGTCCTTATCAGTAACACAGATAGGTGAAGTAGCAAATGCAGGGTCGGGTTTCATTCTAGCATTAAGAGACTGCTGCTTCCATTTAGCTAATAACTTTTTAAGATCATATCTATCTTTACAAGCAAAGATAGCTCTAGCAACTTCCTCTTCTATAACATAACCCTCAGGAACAACAGGTAATTCATAATCAGGGGGAGAACTTTCATCATCACTATCATCAATAATAGCATCTTCAATAATTTCATTCTCTCTAACCCTAGAAAGTTGTTCATCAAGAAATTCACCTAATGGCAAAGTGGTATCACACACAGAAGTAGTTTCATCATAAGTATCATGCATAGCAGAAGTGGCATCATCAATAACATGCGACATATCAGAATTCATAGCAGTAGCAGGTTTAGGTGTCGCAAGCTTACTAATAACAGAAGGAGAATCTAGTGCAGAGCTAGATGGCATTTCCTTACCTCCCCTCGTAGTTGAGGGCAAAATCTTGGTTCTTTTGTCTTTCAACTTCCTCATAGTGATCAACAGATATAAATCCCAAGTGACTCAAAGAATAGAGCTATGCTCCCCGGCGACGGCACCAGAAATTAGTCTTGATAACCCACAAGTGTAGGGGATCGCAACAGCTTTCAAGGGTAAAGTATTCAACCTAAATTTATTGATTCGACACAAGGGGAGCCAAAGAATATTATTGAGTATTAGCAGTTGAGTTGTCAATTCAACCACACCTGGATAACTTAGTATCTGCAGCAAAGTATTTAGTAGCAAAGTGGTATGATAATAAAGGTAACAGTGGCAAAAGTAAAGATAATAGTTTTGTAGTAATTGTAACAGTAGCAACGGAAAAGTAAATAAGAGAAGCACAAGATGTGAAAAGTTCGTAGGCATTGGATCAGTGATGGATAATTATGTCGGATGCAATTCCTCATGTAATAGCTATAACATAGGGTGACACAGAACTAGCTCCAGTTCATCAATGTAATGTAGGCATGTATTCTGAATATAGTCATACGTGCTTATGGAAAAGAACTTGCATGGCATCTTTTGTCCTACCCTCCCGTGGCAGCGGGGTCCTAGTGGAAACTAAGAGATATTAAGGCCTCCTTTTAATAGAGAACGGGAACAAAGCATTAGCACATAGTGAATACATGAACTCCTCAAACTATGGTCATCACCGAGAAGTGTCCCGATTATTGTCACTTCGGGGTTGTCGGATCATAACACATAATAGGTGACTATAGACTTGCAAGATAGGATCAAGAACACACATATATTCATGAAAACATAATCGGTTCAAATCTTAAATCATGGCACTCGGGCCCTTGTGACAAGCATTAAGCATAGCAAAGTCATAGCAACATCAATCTAAGAACATAGTGGATACTAGGGATCAAACCCTGACAAAACTTACTTGATTACATGGTAAATCTCATCCAACCCATCACCATCTAGCAAGCCTATGGTGGAATTACTCATGCACGGCGGTGAGCATCATGAAATTGGTGATGGAGGATGGTTGATGATGACGACGGCGATGAATCCCCCTCTCCGGAGGCCCGAACAGACTCCAGATCAGCCCTCCCGAGAGAGAATAGGGCTTGGCGGCGGCTCCGTATCATAAAATGCGATGAAACTTTCTCTCTGATTTTTTTCCGTGAGACGGAATATATGGAGTTGGAGTTGAGGTCGCCGGAGCCTCAGGGGGCCCATGAGACAGGGGGCATGCCCAGGGGGGTGGGCGCGCCCCCACCCTCGTGGACAAGGTGTGGGCCCCCTGGTCTTGATTCTTTTGCCAGTATTTTTTATATTTTCCGAAACTTGCCTCCGTGGATTTTCAGGTCATTCCGAGAAATTTTGTTTTCTACACATAAAACAACATCATGGTAGTTCTGCTGAAAACAGCATCAGTCCGGGTTAGTTTCATTCAAATCATGCAAATTAGAGTCCAAAACAAGGGCAAAAGTGTTTGGAAAAGTAGATGCGTTGGAGACGTATCAATTATAAAGATGCTCTATATGTGTCTCTGAAGGTGTTTTTTGGGTTGGCATATATCGAGATTAGGATTTGTCACTCCGTGTTTCGGAGAGGTATCTCTGGGCCCTCTCGTAATGCTCATCACTATAAGCCCTGCTAGCAATGTGAATAATGAGTTAGTTGCGGGATGAAGTATTATGGAACGAGTAAAGAGACTTGCCGGTAACAAGATTGAACTAGGTATGATGATAGCGATGATCGAATCTCGGGCAAGTCACAAATCAATGACAAAGGGAACAACGTATGTTGTTATGCGTTTTGACCGATAAAGATCTTCGTTGAATATGTAGGAGCCAATATGAGCATCCAGGTTTCGCTATTGGTATTGACCAGAGATGTGTCTCGGTCATGTCTACATATTTTTAGAACCCGTAGGGTCCGCACGCTTAACGTTCGATGACTGTATGTATTATGAGTTATGTGTTTTGATGACCAAAGTTTGTTCGGAGTCCCACATGAGATCACGGGCATGAAGAGGAGTCCCGAAATGGTCGAGACATAAAGACTGATATATTGGACCATGTTATTCGGACATCGGAAGTGTTCTGGGAAGTTTCAGGTAAAAACGTAGTGCCGGAGGGGTTACTGGAACCCCCAAGGGAACTAATGGGCCACCATGGGCCTTAGTAGAGAGAGAGGAGGGCAGCCAGGGAAGGCCGCCCCCCCTTGGAGTCCGAATAGGACAAGGGAAGGGGGGCGGCGCCCCCCTTCCTACTCCCTCTCCCTCTCCATCCTTCCCCCTCTCTTCCTTGTGATGTAATCCTACTAGGACTAGTAGGACTCCCTCTCCTTGGGGGCGCCCCTAGGCCGGCTGGCATCCCCCTTGCTCCTTTATATAAGGGGGCAGGGAGCACCCTAGAACACACAAGTTTCTATTAATCATGTGCGGTGCCCCCCTCCACAGTTACACACCTCGATCATACCATCGTAGTGCTTAGGCGAAGCCCTGCGCCGGTAGCATCATCATCACCATCACCACGCCTCGTGCTGATGGAACTCACCCTCGTCCTCAACTGGATCAAGAGCATGAGGGACGTCATTGAGCTAAATGTGTGCTGAATGCATAGGTGCCGTATGTTCGGTACTTGATCGGTTGGATCGCGAAGAAGTTCGACTACATCAAACGCGTTATTGAAATGCTTCCGCTTTCGGTCTACGAGGGTACATGGACACTCTCTCCCCTCTCGTTGCTATGCATCACCTAGATAGATCTTGCGTGATCGTAGGATTTTTTTTGAAATTACTGCATTCCCCAACACTAGCTACTAGCTATGGACCCGTAGGTCTATGGTAAACTACCACTACACCACGCACCAGAATTCCCTACCGACGTCTATTGGGAAAAAGTCAGTATTGTCGACCGATAATCTATCAGTAAAACTTCTAACGGACTGTGGGTCGGGAAACATCTATACGGTGACACACTGTCGGTCGGGAAAGCCAGAACATATATCATCCAATGGTCGGTCGGGAATTCCTATATGGCCCACGGGCCGTCGGTCGATAAATAATCCCGACCAACAAATCCGATGCTAAATGGGCCCCGCGTGCGAATGGCCAAATTTTCAACACCAATAAGTGGCCCAACCCGTGAACATTTCCCCCCAAAATCAATAGCTCCTTCGTTCTCCTCGCACGCACACAAAGGCAGCCAAATCCGTAGATCTTCGTTGCTTGGGCTCCTGCTGATCGATCCACGCCGTCCCACCGCCGCCCACGCTGCCCGGAGCTACCGCCGTTCTATCACCATGTCGCTCCACCACTGCCCCACCCCGCCCTCCCTCTGCAACACCGCCCCATGCTACCCTCCCTATGTAGCGCCGCCCTCCTTCTAACGTGCATATGTAATTCTCTGATGGTTTTCTAAATATAATAGTCAGGCGCACTACAGTCTTTTCCACCCTAGAGAAAAGAAGGAAAGAAATTGGTGGTTTTTTCTAGAAAAACTGACCATCGTGAGTCTGTACCAGAATGTGTTGCTCCCAATAATTGGCCGTATGCTAAACTGCGGCCAGATGATGCATATTGCTCATATTTCTTTATGAAATATATTCCATGGCCATATGGCATTGATGCTTTATTATGTCTAACACAGTACAAATTCTAATTAAACATGTTGTCGCATTATTTAGGACTTGCTCTATTTTCTATAACACTAAAATCCCACTCCCATTGATGCTTTATGCAATTATTATTTTTGCCATTGTCTCTATGAATGCATGAATTCACCGGTGACTTTGTATCCTTTGTAGGTAAGACATACAAAAGGACCATGAAGGAACCATGAAGATGGCAGTTTGCGTTCGCTAGACATCTTGTGTAATGGAGCAAAAATAGTGTGTTTTAGGTATCATTTTGTGGACCTATATGGCGTCTTGTCATCTGGGTATTTTGTGTAATGGAGCAAACAATGAATCGATGGACATGCATCTATCATTTTGTAAACCTATCATTATTCAGTGATGGGAACATATAAATGTTGGAAGGCTTATGAGAATGAATTACTGTTTTAACCTTCTTTGGTCATGATTTAGTTTTTTTATGAGTACAGGCAAGTTAGTTAACTTGATTGATGTTGTGTTGTGATGAGATATGCAACTTGATTGATATTGTATAAGGCAGATGAGAAATATATAACATGTTCGTATTTATTGCTCAGTTAAACTAAATGCTGACGAACTGTTGGCTGGGAAAAGAAAATAACGTCCTATTATCCGTCGGCAAAGGCTTACGCCAGGGCCAACGGAGAGTCGGTTGGTAAAAAACAACACCATCCAACTGTCCGTCAGGAAAGATACATAGCAGGGCCAGCAGAATATCGGTCGGCGAAGATGGCACCGTCAAACAATCGGTCAGGAAAAGTTCTAGGACAGTACCAATGGAAAATTGGTCGGGAAAGGTTCATGGTAGTGCCAACAGAATTTCGGTCAGCAATGTCATGTATCTCCATGCAAATGTCGGTCGGGAAAGACATGTCGGTCAGCAAAAGGCTTTCCCGTCTGGACTTTGCCCACAGACGCCGTCGGTCGGCAATACTCTTTCCCGACCGACTATCTGTCAGCGGACGCTATTTTTCCGACCAACCTGTCTGTCACAGATGTAGTGTTGTGGTGTAGTGTACTCACACATCATTGTAAGGCAACAAGGTTGATGTATAAGCCCTTCCTGATCGATTCCCCTCTAGTAGAGTACTGGAAAATGCCTCCAGATGGGATCATGGAAGAATGACGGTTTGCAACAACGGAAAAAGTGTTTCAGGTGGCTCTCTGTTGGTTTTGGAATATTTTTGAATTTATAGAAGTTGACTTAGGTCAAACGAAGTTGTGTGATACTCACAAGCTCAAGGGGCACACCCTACCCCCTGGGGCGTGCTCTGTGAGCTCGTCGCTCTCTTATAAGTCTTCTAACCTCCTCCTGAACCTTCTGGGGTCCCTTCTGGTCCAGAAAAAATAACCGTAAAGTTTCATCGTGTTTGGACTTTGATTGATAATTATTTTCTAGAAAGCCAAGAACAAGCAAAAAACATCGATTGGCACTGGCATTGATTAATAGGTTACTCCCCAAAATGATATGAAATAGCACATAAAGCATCCAAGATTTGTAATATAATAGCATGGAACAATCAAAAATTTTAGATACATTGGAGATGTATCAGTGTTGTTGCTTTACTTTCTTGTTTCAATCTTAGCACTAATAATAATAGTTCATATGCTAGTTCCATGGGGATTAATGACTTCACATATAAGAAGTATAGTTGGTAAAATTTATTGGAAGTTAGCAAACATAGCATTGGCCATTGATGCAACTCATGAAAGAATAATAAAGGAAGAGAGATTCACATATAAAAATACTATCTTGGACATCTTTTATGATTGTGAGCCCCCGTTAATTATTCTCAAGCTTGATCGAGTAGTTGATATTGGACAAGGAAGACAACGTAATCGGTTATGTTTGCCTATATTTACACAGAAATTATATTGTCATGGATCCTCTAACATGTGGTCCTTACTCATAATCTTTTGCTAGCAAAATATTCTTACTAAGTAGAGATACCCCAAAAGCCCTTAACCTAGTTTCTTGTCATGAGAGTCCATCATATCTACCTATGGATTGAATAAGATCCTTCAAGTAAGTTGTCATGGGTGCAAAGCAATAAACATTTCTCCTAAATATGTATGATCTTTTATTGTAAGGGAAAATAAGCTTTGTATGAACTTTTTATGGTAACACAATAAAAGTGACAGACTGCATAATAAAGGTTGCTATCATAAGGGGCAATATAAAGGGGTGCTGCTTTGCATTAAGAGCTTGCATGTCCAAATGAAAAAGCGCATGAGAACCTTTGTTTCCTTCTGCAAGTTCCTATATATCTATAGGATTGAGAAGAAGGGTCTAGAGGGGGGATTAGACCCTTAACAAGTAAAACTGGTAGTTTTTAGATTCTAAGTTAAGGTTGAGTTTAGCACATGTTAAAGCGCACACGATACATTTTACACTAGCATAGATAGAGTATAGGCAGCGGAAAGAGTAAAGCATGCAAGTACAAGAATGGAAAGGAGATGGGAATTGAATGAGCAAATGCAATGAACACACGGAGATTTTTGGCATGGTTATGATAGGAGGTGCTATCGTACGTCCATGTTGATGGAGACTTCAACCCACGGGGGGTAATTGTTGCACAAGTCCATGGAGGGCTCCTGTCATGCCCAATATGCGACCCTATCCAAAAGGAACTCGAAGGTCCCACCAAGGATAGACCCGCATATTGAAACGCTTTTGCAAGGTGGATATCATTACATCAACATTACATAATAGATGGGGATACATACAAGAGGCATACAATGCCACACGAATACAACATCACAATACATAAGAGCCACATCCGACTACGGATGAAACACAAATAGAAACTCAAACGACATCCACCCTGCTAGCCCAGGCTGCCGACCTGGAACCTATCCCCTGATTGAAGAAGAAGCAGAAGAAGAACTCCAAGACAAGCAAACATCGCTCTCGTGTCAAGATCATCGCATGAACCTGTACCTGCAACTGTTGTTGTAGTAATTTGTGAGCCACGAGGACTCAGCAATCCCATTACCATGGGTATCAAGACCAGCAAAGCTTAAAGGGAAAGGAAGGGGTAAAGTGGTGAGGCTGCAACAGCGACTAAGCATATATGGTGGCTAACATATGCAAATAAGAGCGAGAAGAGAGCAAAAGGAACGGTCGTGAAGCTAGCAATGATCAAGAAGTGATCCTGAACTCCTACTTACGTCAAACATAACCCAAAACCGTGTTCACTTCCCGGACTCCGTCGAAAAGAGACCATCATGGCTACACACGCGGTTGATGCGTTTTATTTCGGATATGGTGTCAAGTTATCTACAACCGGACATTAACAAATTCCCATCTGCCCATAACCGTGGGCACAGCTTTCGAAAGTTCATACCCTATAGGGGTGTCCCAACTTAGCCCATGATAAGCTCTCGCGATCAACGAAGGATATACCTTCTCCCAGGAAGACCCGATCAGACTCGGAATCCGGGTTTACAAGACATTTTGACAATGGTAAAACAAGACCAGCAAAGCCTCCCGTTGTGCCGACAAATCCCGATAGGAGCTGCACATATCTCGTTCTCAGGGCACACCGGATGAGCCAGACGTCGGGTTGGCATAGACCCTGGTTGCCCAGGGGGCGCCGGACATCGCTCGGTTTGGACCAACACTTAGACACGCACTGGCCCGGGGGGGGGGGGGTAAAATAACGATGACCCTCAAGAGTGTGACTCCCAAGGGAAAAAGGGCTAGGTCAGGCAAATGGTAAAACCAAGGTTGGGCCTTGCTGGAGGAGTTTTATTCAAAGCGAACTGTCAAGGGGGTCCCATAAATCACCCAACCGCGTGAGGAACGCAAAATCCAGGAACATAACACCGGTATGACGGAAACTAGGGCGGCAAGAGTGGAACAAAACACCAGGCATAAGGCCGAGTCTTCCACCCTTTACCAAGTATATAGATGCATTAATAATATAAGAGATATTGTGATATCCCAACCAAAATCCTGTCCACCATGGAGAAATCTTCAACTTCACCTGCAACTAGCAACGCTATAAGAGGGCTGAGCAAAGCAGTAACATATCCAAGCAATGGTTTGCATAGGAAAGGTGTCAAAGGTTAGAGGTTCATGGCAATATGGGAGGCTTGATAAACAGGTGATAGGAAGCGCAGCATAGCGATAGAACGAAACAACTAGCATAGCAATGATAGTAGTGAGATCCAGGGTAGCGGTCATCTTGCCTGAAATCCCGCAAGGAAGAAGAATGAGTCCATGAAGAAGATGAAACCACGAAGATGAACCGAGCGTAGACGAACGAATCGCCACGATCGTAACGAAACAGGAACTATCGAGAAGAAGCACACAACAAGGTAAACACACCACACATAGACAAGACATGATGCACAACAAGCATGATGCATGACAAAGCTACATGAAGCTACTCATGGCAAGAGGTGATACAAACAAGAGCAACACATCAAGACAAGTTTAAATGAGGCCGGGAACAACATATAACAATTCCGGTAAGTCCTCATATGCAAATTTCGAAGTTGGTCCAGATCTGAATAAACCTTATGTTCAGGTTGTTAAACAGCAAGTTAAAATGCACCAAGAATGATCTACACGAGATTCTAGTCAAGTTACATATAAAGTTCATTTAGTTCGGAGCTACGGCCTAGAAGATATGAGCAAAACAAGTTAAACATGGCATTGATGCAAAATGCACACAAACATCAAGCAAACACCTCAAAACAAGGATGCAACATGATAATATGAAACTACATGCAATTCTAAGCAAGTTTCATATAGAGCACACTCAAAACGGAGCAACGGTTCAACACACACACATGAAACAAGTTTAAAGGACAATCTGTCCAAAACAGCAACTAGGCATATTACAAGCACCAAAACAACATGCTACAGTACCACAATATGAAAACAAAGGACATGGGCATGATGTACAGGTAAAGTAGAACAAAACATGAACATGAGCTATCTCCAGAAATCACTAGAACATGCTCAAACACACATGGCAAGATTGCAAATAATATCAGTTTCAGGTTTTGCAGAAATAACATCAGGTTGCAATGTTTAGAGCTATCAAACAACATGTTACAGGAACTTATCATGGCAAACAAAGGCATGGCATGATACTACTAAATGCATAGAACAAAAGTCCCTTACTGACCATGAGCCAAAAAGGATCAGAAAATATGATGGCACCCACGTAAACATAGCAAGTTATATTACAGATTCAAACATGGCAGGAACAATGATACAAAGGCATGTAGCTGAGCTTGTACCACTCACCACAGAGCATTACATGGCATGGAAAGGCACCCAACAGTAAGAAGACATGTTTGTGAAGCTAAGCATGGCAAGAGCAAGTCCATAGGGTACATGTATCACTAACAACAAGCATGGCAACAACTGAACTTAATGTTAACAGGCTGACAACAACATTATGTAGCAACTTTGGAGCAAGATATGGACAAGCTACAGCAAGCTATAATTGCAACCAAGGGCATGAATGGATAGAGCATGACATGTAGAACAAAACATATTTAGTGAACATCTCCAGATTATGCATAGAATGATTTGTAGCAGCAGGTTTACATAGCATCACGAAATGACAGATTCAGCCTAGCAAAACAGCAACAGCAAGTACCCTACTTAACAAGCTTGATTCACTCACCACAAGTCATTGCATGACAAGATAAGCATAGCATAAGCAAGAAGATATGTTTATGAAATAATCCAAGGCAAGAACAAGTTCATAGCATGCAAGGATCAACTACAACATCCTTGGCAAAATTGAATAACATGTAAACAATCTGCCAGGAAACATTTTGGAGCAAAAGTAGAGCACGAAAATGACATGCTAGACTACTCCATAATTGCAACCAGGGGCATGAATGGATAGAGAACAACCATATGTTCAAAACACCCTTACTGAAGTATCTCAAAATATGCATGGATCTCTCGGTATCATCATGTTTACATGACATCAAAATAACAGCAGAACAGGGACTGAAATCAGCAACATTACGAAGCCTAGTTTGCATGCTTGTGCTAGTCACCATAGAGATCACAAAAATACATGGCATACACCCCTGTAAAGATGGCATGGCATAGTTCAAAACACATGTAGACATCAACCTCATAGGATGCACACATCAATCATGGCAAAAATGACAAATGAGCATGTCCTGTTAACAGACAGCAGACAACATCATGAAGCACTCTTGCAACAAAGATTCAGGCATCAAGATTGCATCAAATGAACATGATGCAATGGAACGAAATGATGTACTCGTTGAGACGAACAATTTGACATATTACACGCATGAAACGGATCTACAGATGCAGTGATACGATGCGATGAACATGGCATGATTATGCAAAATATTCGGGGACTTTGGCAAAATTACCTCCGCGAAAAGTCAACGCGGGACGGGTTCGACCCGGGACGGAGGGATCCGGGCGTGGGGATGCGTTTGGAAGGAGGGACTGGTGGATCTCATCCCGATCCACCGGATCTGGCCGAAGGAGAGCTCCGGCGAGCTCTCCGGCGAGGGAGGCGTGGGGAGGAAGGCCGGCGAGGCTTGCGGCGGCGCGGGGCGACGAGGGGTGCCGGATCCGGAGGAGGCCGGGGCGGGGGACGACGGGACCGGGCGGAGGATGACGGGGCCGGGCGGAGGAGCTGCGGGCTCCGGCCGGCCGAGGCGGCGCGGCGGTGGCGGCGCTCGGAAGGGCCGGCGGCGACGGCGACCCGCGGCGCGTCGACGGTGGCGCGCCCGCGGCAGAGGCGCGGGAGCCCGGACGCGGGGCAGACGGTGGAGGGGCGGAGGGGCCGAGGCC
>NC_041381.1:323294511-323299304 GCF_002162155.2 Triticum dicoccoides
TGGCTTGGCGGCGGAGAGGAGGCGGCGGCCGGGCGACGACTGGCGGCGCCGACGCGGAAGGACCTGCGGGGCGGCGCGCGGGGCGCTGCTCGGGCCCGGCGCGGGCGCGGGCGGGCCGGCCGTGGGCCTCGCGGGCCGCGGCGGCGGATGGCGGCGCGGGGACACGTGGCGGGAGCTGGTTGGGCAGGGCGCGGCGGCGGACGCGTCCGGTCCAGATCGGACGTGTCCGGCGGGCGAGAGGAGCGGGGCTAGGGTTTCGCGGAAGAAATCATCCGCGGATTTCGGGGGGAGGGGCATATTTATAGATTCTGGGAGTTAGGAGAGTCCAAATGAGGAGCGGTTTTCGGCCATGCGATCGTGATCGAACGACCGAGAGCATGGAGGGGGTTTGGATGGGTTTTGGGCCACTTTGGAAAGGTGTTGGGCTGCAAAGAGAAAGGGGGGGGGTTTACGGTTACTCGGTTTACCGTTGGAGTACCAAACGACCTCCAAATGGCACGAAACTTGACAGGAGGTCTATCGGTGCTATACCAAGGCCATTTGGCAAACCTCGGTCCATTCTGAGAACGTTTAACACCCGCACACGAAACAAGGTCTGATAGGGGCGATGGGCCACGCGCGAGAGGTCTGGACTCCGAACGGACAACAGAGAGAACCGGGAGAACCCGGACGGCGGCAAGTTTTGAAAAACATGCGGATGAAAAGCAGATGATGACATGGCAAAATGCAACATGCAAGAAAATGACATGGCAACAACGACGAATAACTGGCAGACACCTGGCGCATCTGATCCGGGGCGTTACAGCTCCACCCATGAAGGGTCCACGAAGAAGCAACCTTGTCTATTCTACCATGGTTTATGTCCACGAAGGAGTAGCCTCACTCGCGTAGATCTTCATGAAGTAGGCGATCTCCTTGCCCTTACAAACTCCTTGGTTCAACTCCCACTACAAAAAGATAACACATCCGTGACAATTTGGGCCGAACAAAATTTTTCTCTGTCATGCTTATGACACTTTTATGACAATAATTGTGAAAAAACCCGGTATCAACATAGATGTGGTGGGCTCCTACTTCTATGACAAAAAATCATGATAGAAAATGGGCTTTTCGTCCTGGGCGGGCCGGAGACGCACGTGCATGACATTCTTTGGGCCGTCCTTGACGGAAAAAATCATGGTAGAAGAGAGGGTGAGGAAAATTTAGGGGAGTTCCCGGTTACGATGGGTGGTTGGGGCCGAGTGATGCACGGAGGTTTGCGTGTTTCTCTCGTACACATACACGCGTGTGTGCGAGGCGTTGCACTCTAACTGAACCTGAGCGAGGCGCTGGGCTCTAACTGAACCCGAGCGATTGCACTAGTTACGTTACTGAACCCCAATCGATCCCTTGCTGTTAAATGAACCCAAGTGATTGCTTCACTACTGCTGCTAACTGAAGCTGATCGAAGCTGCCTCTTAATGAATAGTTCCCAGTGGGGGTTGGATGAACAGGATCCCGTGGTAGTAGAGGCTGTTGCCGCTGGATGAACAGGACCCCGATCGAGGAGGCCGATGGAGGGTGGATGAACAGGATCCTGTGGAGGCTCCATGAATAGTAGTCGATGGAGGGTTGATTAACAGGACCTCGTGGAGGCTCCATGAATAGTAGCCGGTGGAGGGTTGATGAACAGGACCCGTGGAGGGCTGGTTGAACAGTAGCCGGTGGAGGCTGGATGAACAGGACCCCCTGTATGAACAGTAGCTGGTGGAGGCTGGAGGAAGTCGATGGTGGATGAACAGTAGCAGGTGGAGATTGGAGGAAGTCGACGGTGGATGAACAGTAGTAGGTGGAGGCTGGAGCGAGGCAGTAGATGATGGATGAATATGACCCCGTTTCGACCTTAGGCGCTCCAACATAAGTCCGTTTCCTCCATTTTGCGTTACGCCACACCCCTCCCGATGAACAGGACCCCGTTTCGATCATACGTGGTCAAACACAAGTCCGTTTCCTCCATTTTGCGGTACCACAGACCCTTCCCGATGAACAGGACCCTGTTTCGACCGTAGGTGGTCGAACACAAGTCCGTTTCCACCGTTCTGCGGTACGCCAGACCCTTCCAGATGAATAGGACCCCGTTTCGACCGTACGCGGTCAAACAGAAGGCCCAATTCCTCCATTCTGCGGTATGCCAGACCTCGTTTCGGATGTTCCTTCCAAACCGGTTGGATACCGATGAACACGATGTATTCCGTTGCCTCCTGATGAACACAACGCATTCCGCTGCCTCCCCATGAACACGACGCAGTTTCTCCGTTCCGACCCAGGTGGTTGGCTTCCGATGAACAGGATGACGTTGTTGCCATCCGTGGCCTATTCATGTACACGAGCCCTGGCCGTACGTACGCACGAGTACGCGTTTGAGACCCCGCCTGTATGTACGTACGTGTTTATATTTTTTGGCATCTGGCTGTACGTACGTGTACACGGTTTTGATTGGGCTGCCTGAACTGCTACCGCTCCTTACTCGGCAACAGTTCATCATGGCAGACAGACTAATCGACTGGTATGTACACACACAACGCTACGTATGCTTAGACCGATCGACTGTGCGAAGATATAGCTGGTGGGTCCCAGCTGTTAGGGGGAAGAAATTTTTTGCCTATAATAAGGACGCACCTCCTTGCATGCGAAG
This sequence comes from Triticum dicoccoides, assembly GCF_002162155.2. Lineage (NCBI taxonomy): Eukaryota > Viridiplantae > Streptophyta > Magnoliopsida > Poales > Poaceae > Triticum > Triticum dicoccoides. The sequence continues at coordinate 323,297,186 of NC_041381.1, forward strand.
ATGTAGCTGGTGGGTCCTAGCTATTTGGGGGAAAAACATTATTTTTAGGGTAAAAAGGATGCAGTTGCATGCATGTATCCATGGGCGTGGTGCGTCCCCACTATCAGCCTCTCCACGTACAGTCATCTTCTGATGACTCTCGTTTGTTGATCACGTTGACCACACCCCGCACCAAGCCTGTGGACAACGGCGAGGCCCCAGACTAGAACGCCCCGAAGATGGGGAGGACGCGGCAGTGGAGTCGCAGATGAAGATGAGTAGGAAACTTAACTGGTTCGGGTGCAGGGTGGGTCAACACTCGTTAGAGAATAACAGGAGGTGCGGGGGACTGGAGGGATGGCCTTGCCATCGGCGGGGTAGCGTTTCGCTGCGAGGCGTGCAAAACAGCGCCGCTGGACGCCGCGAGCAGGCGGTCTCGGCAACGCTGGGGGAAGAAGACAAGAGATTGAAGAAGAATGTCGGCCGTTGGATGTAAATCCAACGCCTTGCTTAGGCTTCGACCTTTGTATTTTCATTTTTTGCGAAAGTGCTTAGGCTTCGACTTACTGGCCCACATGTCAGCCAGTCCATTTGTTTTTTTAGTCCATTTGGTGAGCTGGGCGAAACAATGATGTAGCATCTATGCAGCCTGGTTATATATTATGATAGAATTTAAAGCCCATTTGCATTTTTCTCGAAATCTGCAAACTTGCTGGGCTGGGTGAAAATATCATGTTGGGTTGGACGGAGAAATGTTATAAAAACATAAACACATGATTGCACGTCTATTAGTGCATTGGTCAGAAAAATATTTGCAAGCTTATATGCGCAATCACTAGAATTAACTTGCCAAGTTGTATATAAACAATTATTATTATTATTTTGTAAGAACTTTCGATTTACAAAATAAAATATCATTTTAATTTGATGAGTTAATAGGATGTGGGGTATGATTATTTTTTAGGCTAGACGTGGGACATTTCAGTTCGTTCTAGGAAAAAGTACCGGGAGAAAACTCAGATTACATCGAAAAAGAAAGTGGGAAAAAAATCAGATATAGGATTAATGAAACAAAAAATAAAGGAAGTAGGAAGGTCTATAAAATGGTTGGACGAACACAAGTTTAATGGAACCTTATGTTGTTTCTATTATATATATGTAGTAAAATTATATATATATATATATATATATATATATATATATATATATATATATATATATATATATATAAGGGAAAACATAGGTTTAGTTTTGCATTCTTACTGAAAAATAGAACTGAGTTGTGCGTCATCTTGAAAAAACAAACATAACTTGGGCTGCTGATGTTATAGACACACTACTAGAGAAAACCTTATATACCGAATCTTACCCAGCTTCGCAGTTCAAAATAAGGCGCTACTTAGCAGTAGCGCGCGTAAAGAAACCGTGCTACTACTACCCACGTAGCAGTAGCGCGTTAGCAAAAACAGCGCTACTACTACAAATGCCACGATGTTGCCACCGGAGTAGGTTTAGTAGTAGCGTCGGTTCTCTAAGAGCGCTACTGCTATCGAACTTAGCAGTAACGCTTTTCGCCCAGCCTCGCTGCTGCTAAGTTTAGTCCACTCGTTGCAACTAATTTAGTCCCACCTCGCTCCGTGAACAGGGTGTTTACCACCTTAAACACGTTACTTCTCAAACCATCACAACCACTTGGTCTTTTTCTGAACTCTATGTGTAGAATCTATGGAACCGATGAAGATTCCTATTGACAATTTAGATTCTACACAAAAAGATTATTGATGACCAATGTATTTTTGATTTTTTTACATGCTTAGCCTTAGCAGTAGCGTATTTTCTTACAAGGCGCTATTGCTACAGGGATAGCAGTAGCGCTGCTCTGGTTAAAGGCGCTACTGCTATGGTGTTTAGCGGTAGCTCTTTATCCCAAAGCGCGCTGCTACTAATCCCATCCTATCTTCTCCAACCGACCTCCCCTCACTCTCCCCTCTCCACTCCCAGTCTCACTCTCCCGTGCATTCCGCCGCTGCCGACGTTCAACCCCCCCCGCCGCCGCATTGTCGTCGCCCCCAAGGTATCCTCTTTCTCCTACTCCTCCCCCTCCTCTCTCCCTCATCCTCCCTCCTCCTCCCGCTCCAGT